>NW_020925185.1:383299-449674 GCF_003984885.1 Neopelma chrysocephalum
GCTGCAGGCGCTGTGCAGGACGCCGCGCCGGCCCGGGGGCTTCGCGCTGCGCGCGCTCCGCGCGCGCAGTTTTGGACCCCAGGCAAGGCCGCGGCAGGAGAAAGGAGAGAAAGGGGGAGCCTTGCCAGCGAGCACTGCACCCCCGTGGAAGATGAGAGCACAGCTTCGGAGCACACAGAGGTTTGCCGTTCCAGGTTTGGGGAGGGAGGGAGAGGGGGAGGGGGACGGAGCAGAGGGATGGGTGTTGAGCTGGCCATGGGGGTCCTTCGACTGGCGGGTGGGAGAGCAGGGCTGTCCCGTATGAAACATCACATCACATGTGAGCAGTGCACCTGGAATTTGTGGTAACACAGTGGGGGAAGGATAAGGTCTGGGTGGACAGAGGGTTCTTTTGATTGATGGGGGTCCCGGCCAGGCTGGAGCCTTGTAAGGTACCTCAGCCTTGGACAGGTACGGGGGCCAGAACGGTTGGTCAGTTTGTTTGTTTGTTTGTCTATTTATTTCTTTCGTTTTGGCTCTCCTGCGGCTACTGCCCAGGTTTGGCATGTTCTGGATATATTTGCTTTGCTCTGTTACAACCTGAAAGAGTGGGCAGGACAAAGGGTTGTTACTGGAAATAAAAGACTTGCCCAAATCGTTCTAACAGGAACGTAGCCTATGTACCCCTGTGTGGTTGCGAGCTATGCTGGCGAGGGTTCATGCCTTCGGTAGGGTCGCCCATGCCAGACAGGTCAAAACCATAGGACCAGATAAACTACATCCCTGGGCAGGATGAGCTCATTAGCCTTCTGGCAGTCATCCTAGGAGAAGGACAACTCTCATCCCAAACCCGGGCAGATGGAGCTCGCTTAGCCCTGGAAGGCCATCCATCTCAGAGAAGGTCACTCTAATCAAACCTACGTCCTGAGGACCTCGCTGCCACCGTCCAAGCTTGCTCGGCCCTGGCAGATGAACCTCAGGATTAAAGGGTGGGTTCAGTTCCGCGCATACTGCATCTCACCTAAAAAATCCATTGCGCAGGCTTGAAGGCTTTACCCACATGCAAAAAGTCCTGTAGCGACGGGCGAGGGTCGAAACGGTAGGTGAAAGATGCACTGGGAGCCGCAGACTCAACCCTGCATACAGGCGGTTCAGGATATTGGTCATTTGAGACTGACGGAGATGAGAGTCTCTTGGGGCAGCACCCTGAACGACCAAGCAGCCTTTTCAAGGACAGCACTGCTTGCTCCACTCGGAGAGGGGCCTAGAAAAGGTGGCCTAAACAAAGCTCATCTCCACCTTCACCCGGTTGGTTAACCGCAGACCAACGGGCATCTTCTTCCAATGCGGTCGCACAAAGAACAAAAGACAAAGGCATGCACCTGCCTCCAAAGGTGTACTCAAATTAACTCTAGCATGCTGGAACATCAGAACCATGCTCGATTCTGCCAATAGTGGACGTCCTGAGCGACGTTCTGCCCTTATTGCCCATGAACTGGGTCGTCTCAACATCGACATTGCTGCTCTCAGTGAAGTTCGCCTTCACGAGGAAGGCAGCCTCAGAGAACATGGTGCCAGTTACACGCTCTTCTGGTCAGGTAAGCCCAGAACCGAAAAACATCTCTCAGGTGTCGGCTTCATGATCAAAAACTCCATTGTCCCTAAACTCGAAAATCTGCCGACAGGTCACTCTGACCGCATTATCTCCCTACGCCTTCCACTAAACAACAAGCAACACGTTGTCATCTTCAGTATATATGCCCCAACTCTCCAAGCTGACCCTGCTGAAAAAGATAAATTTTACACTGACCTGCGCTGTCTTACCCAAAAGGTGCCCGCAGATGATAAGATCATTATCCTTGGTGATTTCAACGCCAGAGTAGGTAAGAATTTTGAAGCCTGGAAAGGAGTATTAGGCAAGCATGGTGTTGGAAACTGCAACGATAATGGTCGACTTCTGCTAGAATTCTGTGCGGAGCAACAGTTCACCATCACCAATACTATCTTTCAGCAGAAAAATAGTCTGAAGACAACCTGGATGCACCCCAGGTCTAAGCATTGGCACCTCATTGATTATGTCTTGGTGCGACAGAGAGATGTCCGCGATGTCCTCCATACCCGCGTGATGCCCAGCGCAGAATGTCAAACAGACCATCGGCTTGTGCGCTGTAAACTCAACCTTTATCTCAAATTCAAACCCAAGAGGGGCAGTATCCCAAGGAGAAGACTCCAAGTTAACGATCTCCAATCAGCCACAGTAAGAGAACGATTCCAGGCAAACCTTCAAACTAAGCTTGATAACCATTCCACAGATTCTGCAGTTTCCTCTCCCGAAACAATTTGGCAGCATATTAAAAGTAGCATCCTGCAATCCTCTGAAGAATCCTTAGGGTTCTCCCTCAAGAAGAACAAGGACTGGTTTGATGAAAATAATCAAGAAATCCAGGAATTGTTGAGGAAGAAGAGAACCGCCCACCAAGCACACCTTGCACTGCCTTCCTGTCACGCTAGAAAAACAGCCTTTCGTCTTGCTTGCAGCAAACTCCAACAGAAACTCCGTGACATCCAGAACAAATGGTGGACCGATCTAGCTGCAAAAACTCAACTTTGTGCAGATACAGGGGATCACAAAGGATTCTATGAGGCCCTGAAAACAGCATACGGGCCTACATACCAAGTCCAAAGCCCACTACTCAGTGCAGATGGTCAAACGCTTCTGACAGATCAAACCTCCATTCTGAATAGATGGTCTGAACACTTTCAGACTCTTTTCAGTACCAACCGTGTAGTACAAGACTCAGCAATTCAGTCCATCACACAACAACCGGTGAAATACGAATTGGATACTGCCCCCACTCTAGGAGAAACCCTCAAGGCCATACAGCAGGTGAAAATCGGCAAGGCAGCTGGGGTTGATGGAATCCCACCTGAAGTCTGGAAACATGGGGGCCTTGCACTCCATGCTAAATTTCATGAGCTTGTGGTGCGCTGTTGGGAACTAGGCGAACTACCTTCAGACCTTCGTGATGCAGTCATCATCACCTTGTATAAGAAGAAAGGTACTAAATCAGACTGCTCAAATTACCGTGGTATTACTCTGCTCTCCATTGCTGGCAAAATCTTGGCAAGAATACTCCTGAACAGACTAATACCCGCTATAGCAGAAGAAATTCTACCTGAAAGTCAGTGTGGCTTCAGAGCCAACAGGAGCACCACAGACATGATATTTGTTCTCAGACAACTGCAAGAGAAGTGTAGGGAACAGAACAAAGGTCTCTATGTAACCTTTGTCGACCTCACCAAGGCTTTCGATACTGTGAGCAGAAAAGGTCTTTGGCAGATTTTGGAACGTTTAGGTTGTCCCCCCAAGTTCCTTAAAATGATCATCTCACTTCATGAGGATCAGCACGGCCAAGTCAGATATGGCAACACACTTTCTGAGCCCTTTCTAATAAAGAATGGTGTGAAACAAGGCTGCGTTCTCGCTCCTACCCTATTCACAGTCTTTTTCAGTATGATGCTTCAAAGGGCCTCGGCAGACCTCGATGATCAGGACGGTATCTACATTCGATATCGTACTGATGGAAGCCTATTCAACCTAAGGCGACTGAAGGCCCATACTAAGACCCTAAACCATCTTGTCCGGGAGCTGCTCTATGCTGATGACGCCGCCCTTGTTGCCCACACAGAAGCAGCTCTGCAGCGTTTAACATCCTGCTTTGCAGAGGCTGCTGAGCTCTTTGGGCTGGAAGTCAGCTTAAAGAAGACAGAAGTTCTCCATCAGCCTGCACCTCAGGAAGTCCCCCACCGTCCCCACATCACCATCGGCCAGTCAGAACTCAATTCAGTCCAACAGTTTAATTACCTAGGCAGCCTCATCTCCTCAGATGGTAAGATTGATGGGGAGATAGACAATAGGTTAGCGAAGGCATACAGTGCTTTTGGAAAACTCCATAAACGAGTTTGGCGTAATAAACACTTGAAGAAAAGCACCAAGATCAGTGTTTATAGAGCCATAGTGCTGTCTACTCTTTTATATGGTTCCGAATCATGGGTCATCTACCGCCACCACCTGCGTCTCCTAGAACGCTTCCATCAACGCTGCCTCCGTACAATCCTTAACATCCATTGGTCAGACTATGTGACCAATACATCTGTTCTCGAACAGGCAGCAATTACGAGTATTGAGGCCATGCTCCTGAGAACGCAACTGCGTTGGGCGGGGCACATCTCTAGGATGAAGGACCACCGCCTCCCTAAGATCCTGCTCTATGGTGAACTTGCCACTGGCTGCCGCAAGAGAGGAGCTCCAAAGAAAAGATACAAGGACTCCCTGAAGCAACAACTCAGCCTCGGGCATATTGATCACCATAACTGGTCCACTCTGGCCTCTAATCGGGAGGCCTGGAGACAGACCATTTATAACGCTGCTGATGCTTTTGAGAAGGCACGCAGGATCACTCTTGAGGAGAAAAGACAATGCAGAAAGAATCGAACCTTGCAGAATATACCATCTAAGGAGTCTTTCTGCTGTGTCTTTTGCAACCGGACTTGCCTTTCTCGTATTGGCCTTTTTAGCCACCAACGCGCTTGCATGAAAAATGGGTAGAGCCCTTCCCAAATCTTCGTTCGCGAAGCCTAGCCATGATGATGATGATGTTTTGATTACTGCTGAGCACAGCACCAACACTACAACATTCCTTCCTTAGTTGAGGGCAAGATCCTGGAAGGGGACACGAGGGCGGTCATTCGTTGTCTAATGGCTGCCTGTTGAGAAACCATCACGCGTGCCAAAGCCCTGCTTCCTGGGAGTGGCCGACCATCGCTGCTCTGAAACAGGAGGCAGGCCTAAAAGAGTTAACTGAGATATCTTGGTCTGCTAAGAAACCCCAATACCTGTTTTGCTAGAAGAACATTTTAGGAACACTGGTTAATATCATGTTCTGTTCTGCTCACTGGACCAAAGGCCTTATTATAGAAAGAATAGGAGTAGTACACACACAGTAATAAATTAGGTAAACTAGACATTTGAATAAGATCTAGAAGGCCCAGAGCCAGGATTTTGCAAGCTTGAAGAATTCAGGTCACCTAATTGAAGAGGTCAAATTGAGGAAGACGTCCATGGCAACCACCAGAGGGATGAAGGCTTGAGGAGAAGACCCCCACAGTAGAAGACTGCGCATGTCTGGAAAGATTCCGCCCAGAGACTAGCCTACTTATTATTATGTGTAATAAATGATGTAACCATGTATCTAAAGTGTATAAAATAGCTTGCTTTTGCACTTTCAAGTTGAGCAAGTTTGTCCAGCAAGAGCTGGCTTGCTCCCAACATTGAATAAACAAATACCTTGCTGTTTAAAGATAAAAAAATGTCTCTGAGCAGTCTTTTGGACCGAGTTTTTCAGATTCAGCTCATGGGAAGTAGAGAATAAAAGCTGCTATCTTTCGCTTTGCTTTTTGCTTTAAATAAACTGTCTTATCTCAACCCACAAGTTGGTTTTTTTTTTCCACCTTGCTCTGTCCCCTGTCCCTCTGGGAAGGGGAGTGATAGAGCAGCCGGGTGGGCACCTGGCATCCAGCCAAGGTCAACCCACCACAGTCCTTTTTGGTGCCCAATGTGGGGTGAGATAAAGGCAGTTATATATATATTGCATGCTATAGTAATAGTATCTATTGAATAGCAAGCACCTGT
This sequence comes from Neopelma chrysocephalum, assembly GCF_003984885.1. Lineage (NCBI taxonomy): Eukaryota > Metazoa > Chordata > Aves > Passeriformes > Pipridae > Neopelma > Neopelma chrysocephalum. The sequence continues at coordinate 388,971 of NW_020925185.1, forward strand.
GTGGGACACGGAGTTTGCTGGCTGCACTGCTTATCACTTTATTTTGCTAAGTTTTGGGAACATACTAATCTAAACAATGGCTCTGTGCTTTGCTTTTACACTAATGGCCTTGTTATGCTTGGGGAGTTATCTTTTGGGGAGCTATCTGGGACCGATGGAGAAATACACCCTTCCCCCTCCCTGACATTGATATGAATGGCTTTATAATGAAGTCTCCTATGCTCCTTGCTAATCTTTATGTTAGCTGTTTGGTAATGTTAGAGTTACTAACTAATACTGTCAGCACATTACGGAGTTCTTGGAATCTGGTGTCATCCTGGTGTAGGAGAAAACAAACTTTAGGTGATGATATATTGGGACGCGCCCTGAGGTGCCCAGTTCCTGGGCAGCAGGGTGTGTGGAAGGATCTGGGTAGGTTCCTAGGGCATTTGACACCTCCCATTACCTGGGACTTCACACCTGAACAGATATTTGATCCTAGCAAACTGACACATCACCTGATGGAAGGGTGCCTCACCTACCCCAATCAAAACCAGCAGCTTCTTGCTCTGTACTGGGGCCTGGTCTGTGCTTATAGAGCCACAGTTCAGTATTCTCAGAAGACTGTAGTGGAGTCAGGGACCCAAACTCCAATGGAGGACACTATGGCTGAGACAGGGACTCAAACCACAACTACAGTCATTGCCCCAGTAGTGAAAAAGAAGAAATGGATAAGGCAAGCTACAGGTCCATATCAGGGATTAGTAAGGGAGGAAAGGAGGAAGAGGAAGAAGGAGAAGGAGTAGAAGGAGGGGAGAGGGCAGATCAAAGAGCCAGTCCTTCAACAAAGGAAGTCAGAAAAATCAAACAGGAAACCAAGGTTACCTGGTCCCTGACCTCATCAGAACTCCAGGACTTGTGGAAAGATTACAGCTACCAGCCCGGTGAACGGATTCCTGCCTGACTGCTTCGATGCTGGGACAACGGGGCTGATAGTCAACTACTGGAAGGTCATGAAGCCCAACAGCTGGGATCCCTTGCCAGAGATCATGAAATTGAAAGAGGAATTGGAAAGGAGAGAATAATTTGCAGTCTTTGGAGATGGCTCCTCTCAAGCCTGAGGGAAAGGTATCCATTCAAGGAAGATCTAATGAGCTCCCTATGAAAGTGGGTCACTTTAGATGAAGGTATCCAGTACTTGAGAGAATTAACAGTGCTGGAAATCATTTATAGTAACTGAAGAAGGGATGACACCCCCAAAGACCCAGAGGATATTCCTTTCACACTGGCCATGTGGAGGAAGGTGGTTCAAAGTGCCCCTGCATCATATTCTAACAGTCTGGTAACATTATATTACCCAAAGATGGATGCACCAACTGTAGAGGTGATGTCCTCCTGGCTTTAAAATATAGAAGAAACTCTGGGCACTTCCTCATTCCCACAGACCAACACCTCAGATGTCAGGGGCAGCCCAAGAGATTGGTCCCCTCCTGACCCAGTCAGAGGGAAAGGAAGTCCCAAGTGCAGACCATGTGGTGAACTCTGGTTCTTTCTGTGTGACCAGGGGGAAGACATGAAGAAGTGGGATGCTGAACCCACCTCTAAGCTGGAAGCCTGAGAACTGTTAAGAAGGGGTCACCCAGGAAAGCTGTCCATGTAGTTGCCGCAGAGACCCAAGAAAGAAAACAGTGACCTCTCAGACGTAAGAGGACTGAAATCAACTTCTCTGATCCTGGTGAGGGGACCTCTGGTCTGGCATTGCAAAGGTCAGACAGTGAATACTCTGACCAGGAACAGGAACAGAGGGTCCCTGCCTTCAGCCAGGAGGAGGAAAGGGATGATTGGGTCTAGTGGACTGTGTGGATTCAATGGCCTGGCACATCCACAGAGATATAGAGCTTTGGTACATACGAGTGCAGAGTGCACATTGATGCCATCGAGGCACAGAAGTGCAGAGCCCATCTGGATCTCTGGAGTGACAGGGGGATGCCAGGAATTATCAGTGTTGGAGGCTGAAGTGAGTTTAACAAGGGACAAGCGGGAAAAGCACCCCATTGTGACTGGCCCAGAGGCCCCTTGTATCCTTGGCATTGATTACCTCAGGAGGGGATACTTCAAAGATCCAAAGGGGTATCGATGGGCTTTTGGTGTAGCTACTGTAGCTACAGAGAAGATCAAGCAATTATCTACCCTGCCTGGCCTCTCAAAGGATCCTTCCATTGTGGGATTGCTGCAAGTCTGTCGTGGGGTAAAAAGTGTTTTCCCCTGGAGTTAGAAAAGTGGTAACCCCCGAGGGGGTGGTGTTCTTGGTGTAGGGCCCAAGCAGAAGCTACATTTTGCTCCTTTGAAATCAACATATTGCAACAGACCAGAAAAGAAGGAAGATGACGTAGCTGGAGGAGAGGTAGCCATTGTTGTGAGACCACAAGGAGCTGAGGGCCCAGCGAGCCCTGCTGGGGTCCAAGGCCCCCAGCCCTCGGCCGAGACTACGGAAGACCTGGTGCAGTGTTAAAACTGGACCGGGTGCCATGGTCAAAGGCTGGGGGAGTTTCTCCACTGTGAGCAGCAGCAGAAGACCCTGAGAAGGCAGCAGAGGCAGTGCTGAGTAGAGAGCTGTGGCCGAGAGCCAAAAGAGATAGCAAGCAGCAAGAGGGCACATAGCCAGGCTGAGAAACGCAGAGATGACCTGCAAGGAGGGAGAACTGGCAACAGAGTAGAGAAAACTCAACAGAGACTGTTTTGGGGGTAAGACTGAATTACCTTCCCAAAACCCTGAGACCTCCTAGAAAGGAGGGGTGGGCTTCCAAACTCTTAGGGAGTACCGATTTGCAGCAGCACCGGAGAGAGGAGCTAAGAAGCTCAGAGATGTTCTGAAACTGGATCAGGACGGGCAGAAGGAATGTGGGGGAAGTGGCCTTGCCCCCCCCGCTGCTGCCATGTTGGCAGCTGAGACAGAGCAAAGGAGCTCTGGTAGAATGCTTGGGGCAAAGACTGAACTGAGAGCTGCCCTAAACGTTCTGACTCAAAAGGAGCTTGAATCCCCTGAGGAAGGGACTTTCACGAAGATGCCCTGCGCTTCGTGATATGACGTGGTGAGGCAAACCTTTGTCCCGGCTATCGCAGTCCACGGGAGAGAGAGCTTTGGTTGGAGTCAAAGGGCCAAGGGGTGAGAGGAGACCCCCCTTGTGTTGTAATGGAGAGAGAGAGAGAGATTCCAGCTACGACAACTCCAGCTACGACTGCTGCTTTGAAGAGGAGAGACACTGCTGCCCTGAAAGTGGAAAGGATCTTTTCTTCTTCCCTTCTGAACTTTTATTGGAGGGAAAGGAGATTTGATCTAATGTAAATACATTGCTTTACCATAGGAGAGAGAGTTAGAATTGTATATATAATGTATTACAGTATTTATTTGTGTAAGTAATAATTGTAATATAATTCCCTTCCCCCCATACTGAGTCTTGTGTTATGTCTGGAAAACCCTCTCACAATGAGGCAAATTGTGAGAGGGGGGCTTGGACTTGGAAATTGGATTTTTGGGGGTCTCAAACCACCACAAAGTCAAAGACCAACAAGTGCCCATTGCCACCAGAACAGCGCACCGACGACAGTATCACACCAACCAAGACTCCATAATTCCCATTCAGGAACTAATTCATCAACTGGAGAAACAGGGAGTGATCAGCAGGACCCGCTCACCCTTTAACAGCCCCATATGGCCAGTGCAGAAGTCTAATGGGAAGTGGAGGCTGACAGTGGACTATTGTGGTCTGAATGAAGTCACGCCGCCTCTGAGTGCCGCTGTGCCAGACGTTGGAACTTCAATATGAGCTGGAGTCAAAGGCAGCCGAGTGCTACGCTACTATTGATATTGTCAATGCATTTTTCTCCATTCCTCTGGCAACAGAGTGCAAGCCACAGTTTGCCTTCACCTGGAGAGGTGTCCAGTATACCTGGAATCGACTGCCCCAGGGGTGGAAGCACAGCCCAACCATCTGCCATGGACTCATCCAGACTGCACTGGAACAGGGGGGAACTCCAGAGCACCTGCAATATATTGATGATATCATTGTATGGGGCAAAACAACAGAAGAAACTTTTGAGAAAGGGAGGAAAATAGTCCAAATTCTTCTCAAAGCTGGTCTTGACGTAAAACAAAGCAAGGTAAAGGGACCTGCACAGGAGATTCAGTTCTTGGGAATAAAATGGCAGGATAGACGCCGTCATGTGCCCCTGGATGTAGTAAACAAAATAGCATCTATGTCCCCACCGGCTAACAAGAAGGAAACACAAGCTTTCCTAGGCCTTGTGGGTTTCTGGAGGATGCATATTCCAGGTTACAGTCAGCTTGTGAGCCCCCTCTAACAAGTGACCCAGAAGAAGAACCATTTTGAGTGGGGCCTTGAACAACAACAGGCCTTTGAGCAGATCAAACAGGAGATAGCCTGTGCAGTAGCTCTGGGGACTGTTCGAACAGGACCAGCTGTGCAAAATATCCTCTACACTGCAGCTGGGGAGCATGGTCTTACCTGGAGCCTCTGGCAGAGAACACCAGGGGAAACTCAAGGTCGACCATTAGGGTTTTGGAGCCGGGGTTATCGAGGATCAGAAGCCCACTACATGCCAACTGAAAAGGAGATATTAACAACCTATGAGGGGGTTCGAGCCGCCTCAGAAGTTGTTGGAACACAAGCATGTCTCCTCTTGGCACCGCGTTTGCCCGTGCTGCACTGGATGTTCAAAGGGAACATCCCCTTAACACATCATGCAACCAGTGCTACATGGAGCAAGTGGGTAGCTTAGATCACACAGCGAGCCCGAATGGGAAAACCCAATTTCCCAGGAATCCTGGAAGAGATTATGGACTGGCCAGAAGGCAGGGATTTTGGAGCACTGCCTGAAGAGGTGACTCATGCCCAAGAAGCACCACCATATAATGAGTTACCAGAAAACGAAAGAGGCTATGCTCTATTTGCTGATGGATCTTGCCACGTGGTAGGAAACCATCGGAGGTAGAAAGCTGCTGTGTGGAGTCCCACACGACGGGTGGTCGAAGCTGCTGAAGGAGAGGGTGAGTCAAGCCAGTTTGCAGAAGTGAAAGTCATCCAACTAGCCCTAAAGATTGCCGAACGAGAAAAGTGGCCTGTACTGTATCTCTATACTGACTCCTGGATGGTGGCTAACGCCCTATGGGGGTGGTTAGAGCAATGGAAGAAGGCCAATTGGCAACACAGGGATAAACCCATCTGGGCTGCTGCACTGTGGCAGGACATCGCTACACAGGTGGAAAACATGACTCTGAAAGTGCGTCACATCAATGCTCACATGCTCAAAGGTCGTGCCACTGAAGAACACCAGAACAATAAGCAGGTGGATAAGGCTGCCAAGATTGGAATAGCCCAGGTAGACTTGGACTGGGAGCAGAAGAGTGAGCTATTTATAGCCCGATGGTCAACACTAGGGGATCTGCCAACCGCCCTGGTCCTGCCCAAACAAAATCCCTACACATTGTGGGGGAGGATAAAGTCCCGGTACTACACATGGGGAAATGGCTGAGGAAGTCAGTGTGGGTTTCTCCTCCCATGAGAAAAGGCAAACCCATTCATGGGATTGTCTTTGCTGAGGGACCAGGGTGTACCTGGTGGGCAATGAGGGAAGATGGGGAGACCCGGTGTGTGCCTCAAGGAGATTTAACCTTGGGGGAAAGATGATCTGTGTTTTGAGTTGTATGTTGCAGGAAGTAAAGTTGCAGGACGATGAAGAGCGAATTCTGCAAGGAGCAATGACAGTGTGACAGTGATCCGAGTCGGGCTGGTGATGGTGCCCAACAATCAATTACCTCTGCTGCCCTGAGTACCCATCCCAACGGAATGGAGCCCAAGACCTGAAGGGATGGAAGAAGGCCATTAAACAAGATCTATGCTAGCAAGGGAGATAGTCATATATGAGATTTGAGAATGACGTAAATGGTATGGAATAAGGGGTGGAGATTGTATTGGGTCTGGCTGAGCTGGAGTTCATTTCCCCATAGTAGCCCTCACAGTGCTGTGCTTTGAAATGGCAGATAGAAGGGTGCTGATAACACACTGGTGTTTTGGCTACTGCTGAGCACAGCACCAACACTGCAACATTCCTTCCTTAGTTGAGGGCAAGATCCTGGGAGGGGACCCGAGTAGGTCAGCTGACCCAAACTGACCAAAGGGATGTTCCATACCATATGACGTCAGCTCAGATAAAACAGCTAAGGCACAGAGCAGGAGGGCGGGCATTCATTGTCCTGCTTCTTGGGAGTGGCCGACCATCACTGCTCATGGGAAGTAGAGAATAAAACATGCTATATTTCACTTTGCTTCTTTTTGCTTTAAATAAACTGTCTTAACCCATGAGTTGGGTTTTTTTCCACCTTGGTCTGTCCCCTGTCCCTCTGGGAAAGGGGAGTGATAGAGCGGTTGGGTGGGCACCTGGCATCCAGCCAAGGTCAACCCACCACATATTCCCATGTTCTCACTCTGCTCTTCCCTGGCTGGAATTCTTTCTGCGCAACAACCTTCTGTTCTTAAATATGTTATGACAGAGGCTTTACTATTACTCCTAATTGGCTTGGCCTTGGCTAGCGGCAGGAAGTCCATCCTGGAACTGACTGGCATTGGCTCCATGGGACAGGGGAAGCTTCTAGCAGCTCCTAATAGAAGCCACCCATGAAACCCTCCCAGCTACCAAAAATCAGCCACAGAAACCCACTATAGATCTGTGGCCCAGGATGTGGGTATCGAGCAAGCATTCATGAGGGAGTCAAAACCCCTTCCTCTCTGGGAGCAACTTCTAACAGGTGTGAGAGAGAAGTTTGTTTACAGAGACTTCCTGCAAAAGCACCATCATAATATGGCTTGGAAGACCATGGAGGAAGGTATCCAATGCCTGAGAGAAATGGCACTGAGACACTTTTTGAAAAGAATGGGCAACTCAACCACAACTCCGACAACGTCAGGTGTATGCCACAGATGTGGTGGAGCCTTTCACAGCAAGAGCAATCCATTTACACCAATTTCCTGACATCACTGCATTTTGAAGAAAACAGAGACACAGTGGGCTGTGTAGCGAATAAGCTCAGGATGTATGACAGCATGGTCCATACACTATTAGGGACTCATATCTCCACTATAGAGATATTGGTTGAGGGCCTCAAGACACTGACTACAGAAGTACAAGATGAACAGAAGAAACTTAGAGAGGAGATGAAGGAAAACAGCTTCTATGTGGCAGAAGTGTGAACCAGAGCCTCTGAGGTCAGAGCCAGACATTCTCCAGTTAGAGAGAGCGGACAGACCCCACAAATCTACCTGTGGTACTTTCTAGTTGATCATGGAGAAAACATGAGATGGTGGGACAGGAAACCTACCCGTGTCCTGAAACAGGAGGCCAGGTCCAAAAGAGTTAACTAAGAAATTTGGGCCTGCTAACAAGCTACTAACATCCAAAATGATCTGTGCTTGTTCTGTTCTACTTACTGGACCAAAACTTAAGAGAATGGTAAAAGAACATGTAATAGGATAAGGTAGACATTTGAATAGAAGAAACAGGCCGGGAGCCAAGGCTTTTTCCAAGCTTCAGTGAGCGGGTCAAGAACAATGGAAAAGAAGAGAGGTCAAGCTGAGGAAGATGAGATTAATCCCCCAGACCCAGGGAGGAAGAACAGAACTACCCCCAAGATTGAGGGCCGAGAGAAGCACCCCCCCCAAGCCCCGCCTGAGCTACACCTATACTCCGCCTGTTATTAATATGTATAGATAGGTGTTGTAATCAGTTGAATATGCATTTAATCATATTCAAAAATTGTATAAAAAATGCTGATTTTGTGTGAAACTTTTGAGCAAGTTTTTTGCAGCAATAACTGGCTTACTCTCAGCGCTGTCAATAAATACCTTTGCTGCTCAAAGACCAAAATACTCTGGGCAGTTCTTTATTCCGGATTTTTCGCATTCATTTGGTGACCGCGGCAGGACAACTTCTCCACCTGGCTGTGGAGAACCTCAGAGGAAGGGACCCCCTGGGCGCCCTTGGGTAAGTCTTTCTACCCGAAGGGGCTCCCTCCTTCGGTGACCTCTTGCAGGGGCTGGACAAGAACACTGCCTATTGATAAAAGGTATTTATGTCTGGTTTCTGATTTTGTTTATTCTGGTTCTGGTTATTCTGGTTATGGATACCCGTAAGTCGAAGGCGGGATGCCGTCTCTCATGGGGACATGGGAGAGGATGCTCTTCCTCGGAATACCCCCTCTGGGCTGGTATGTTCTGGTTTTGTCTATATTTGGCCTAATAGTGTTTATATCGGGGAAAACAAAGCACCTAAGTTTCCTTTGGTTGTTCTTTAGTCTATGTTTTAAGGCACCTATTATGTATTCTTGGAAAATAGCAGTTGTCATAGCAGTTTGTGTTTTACATTGTTTTGCTAATTTTGTGTTTTCTTGCTTTGTGTTGGAGGCAATACCGAACTCCTGAAGTGTCTGTCCACCCTAAACCAGTCATAGAAACATCTTGTTAAACTTGTATGGGGAGGGGGTCTGAAAAATTAACTGTGAATACACCACATAGCTTGAAACCTAGAATTAAGATCTGTCCATTTTGCAATTTTTCATTGTCTGTGCGTGCTTTATGTAATAACTGTTTGAAGTATATTTTAGGACCCAGACCTTCCCAGGAAATAAGATTAGGTTGGACTTTAAATTTGTATTGTGTTAGATGTGGAAATAATCAAACTCTGGAGGAAACTAGGTGCATCCGACATTACTGTTGTAGAAATCATAGGCTGGTGTTTCTTTCGATACGTTCAGGGTCTTAACACCTGGTTTGAATTTTGTGTTTTAAGTATACAGATGTTATAGAGTGTGCATTTGGTGGACAACAGCGGCATCTCGTGGATTTTTGTGGATTACAGGTTTATTGTAGAAGCCAGGTGTATTTGTGGTCTAAGGGTGACATCTTGTGGATTTTTGTATTAGTGCAAGTTGGTTACAAAATGGTGATTTTTAGAAGCTGGTTATAAAACTGGTGATTTTAGGAAATCTTTGTTGAAAAGTAATATTTAGGTCTGACAGTTAAATATTGTTTGGAGTATAATAGTTGTGGTTGTTAACATATTTTAGATTTAATCCCCTAATTTCATAATGGGAGCCAATGCAAGTAAGGAGATAAATTCCAAGACTCCCATGGGATGCATATTGAGCCATTGGAAGGATCTGGGAGGAAGCCCTGGGGGTAACCTTAGTAAAAAGACATTTCTAAAATATTGCCAGAGTTGGTGGTCTTTGTATACTCTATATGATGGCTAAGAATGGCCCCCACAGGGGAGTAGCAACTACAGTACCATCTTACAGCTTATGTTATTCCTCCGTAGAGAGCAGAAATGGGATGAGGTCATGTATGCAGATATGTTTTTCACTTTAAGAAACAAACCAGAGTGGCAGAAAGACTGTGGAACTAATGTAGCCCCCCAGGACCCTCTTGTGCTGGCATTGGAAAGAGATCAGAAAAATAGTAAGCCGAGAAAGCATTGCTGTGATGCCTGTAGCATAGGTCAGAGGTGTCTTAAGCTGGGAAAGAGAGGGAGTGATGAAGATAGTATCCTGGACCCTCAGGAATTGCAGTCGACACATTTTAGAGGACCAGAATCAACTAGGCAAGGACCAGGTAGTCCGCAGGAATCGGGATTGGGGCGGATGACTCTAGGAGTATAGCTGAGAGTGTAGAGGACCCCGAAGAAGGAATAAGTAGCGCTCATTGTGGTCAGACCGGCACAGAACGCTAGAAGGAGGAGCGGGGTCAGGACGAGAGCTCAAACAGCAGGGACGGGTCACATGTTAGTACGCCTGCGTCAGGTAATAACACCAACAGGCACGCAAGCAAAAGTGAAAGTACCCTTTTCGGCTAGTGATTTGAACAGCTGGAGAGAAGAAGCTAAGTGCTTTAGGGAAAATCCTGAGAAAGTGGTTAAGAGATTTGAATTAATTGCAAAGAATCAGGAAATGGATTTGGACAGATATTGATTTGATGTTATCAGAGTTGACAGAAACAGAAAAAGAACTTGTAATAAAAACAGCTAGATGAGAAGTAGTAAGCCAGATTGCGACAGGAGTTTTAACAGGGGATGTAGATCAAATTTTTCCATTGCAACAACCCAATTGGGACCCAAACAACCCAGACCATTATAGACTGCTGATGAAATATAGAGATCTTATTAAGGTGGGATTACAAAATGCTATACCTAAAGCGGTGAACTGGGCAGCTTTGTATGACGTAAGGCAGGGACGAAATGAAACCCCCACAGAATTTTTTGATAGACTGAGAACTGCCATGAGAAAATATACTACTCTAGATCCATCAGAAGAAGAAGGTAAACTGCATTTGGTGGGGTTATTAATGGGACAATATAATCCTGATATTAGAAAAAGGTTGCAGAAAATAGAACACCCTGCCAACAAAGATTTAGAGGTATTGAATGAAGCTTGGAAAGTGTATAAACAACAGGGAAAAGAGGGAAGATAGAAGGCTTACAAGGGAAATGATTGTAGTTTTAACATAGAACCTGGTAACAGCAGGACGGTATTACAGGGGTCGCGGCCGTGGACAGGCAACACAGGGGATGGGAGGTTTACCCTTCAAGCAAACAGAGATAGGTCAAAATCAATGTGCTTATTGTAAGCTGGAGGGACACCGGAAGAGAGTGTCCTACTCGGGCAAACAGGAATTCGGGGGGGGCTGTCATAGCCCACCAAGATAGTGATTGACGGAGACCGACGGTTTTTTCCCTGGCAGACCCGCTGGTTACAATTCAGCTAGGGGAAGAAGAAGAAAAGCTGGATTTTTTGATCAACACTGGGGCAACATTTTCTGTTTTAAATCAAGAATTGATACCTAAGACTGATAATTATGTACAGGTTGTTGGTGCCAATGGTCAATCAGAAAAGGTTTTCTTTTTGAAACTCCTAAAATTTAAAATTGGGAAAGAAATGGGATTGCATCAAATTTTTGTATTTGCCAAGTTCACCCAAACTTTTATTGGGGAGAGATTTATTAGAAAATCTGGGAACTGTAATAGAATTTAAACAAGGTAAGATTGAATTCAAAGTGAAGGAAGAACAATTATTGGCAACTCTGAGTTTGGTTGTGAGCTTCATAGAACCAAAACCAAACGATCAGGATACTGACCAAATTAAAAATCAGGTGTACCCCCTGGTGTGGGCCACTGACACTCCAGGTAAGTCAAAATGGGCAACCCCTATTCAAATGGAACTACAACCAGGAGTTAAGCCAGTGGCTAGGAAACAATATCCACTGAGGCTAGAAGATAGAAAAGGAATTGAACCAATAATTGAAAATTTTTTGTAATTAGGGTTGTTGATAGAGTGTGAATCAGGTTTTATGGCCCTGGTGGGGGCAGTGAGACAGCAGTTGCCAGCCTCAAAGTCATTGTGGGTTTAGGTTCTTGGAAGTTTGGCATAAAATTGATAAGCCATGTTAATTTAGGTTCACGCAGTGGTAATTTTCAGTTCACGCGGTGGGCACGTGTAAGCTGGGGTCACAGACGTGTCTCAAGATTTATGATTCTTGAGAACCCTCATGAACCCAGAACACTGCCAGATTCCTTGAAAGTATAACTGTTAAAACCAAGGAAAAGAAAATAAAAATAAGAGAAGAGAAAGAGCAAGAGCAGAACAAAACCTTAACTTGATAAAACCATACTTTTGTAACGAGGAGGGGCAATATGACACCTCAAGTAGACATTAAGTTGTTAGTATTGGGAAGGGGGGTTTGTTTGTGTTTTGTCTCCCACAGGACCCTGCTGGCTTCCAGCATGTTTGATGAAACCTTATCATGAGCAGACTCAAACCAGTTCTGCAGATGCAGAGGCTGTGTATCAAGAATTTTGGACGGAGATCAGTGAATGCTGAGCAGCACAAGACCAACCCGAATATCACATGGAAGGAAACATATCCTAAATATGAGTCATTGTGTCTACTAACTTTTACTAACTGGTGTAATGACTCAGTTATCATGTACCTGTCTCTCGTGTGTCTTGTCCACACCTGATGTTGTGATGCATGCAATGAACAATGCCTTTCAGGTGATCCTTATTTGTCATTTGTGGTTCTCAGTGAACCTGGCCAGGGGCTGGGAGGATACAGCTACCACAGCCATGACTACTCCTGCATTAGCCAATTCAGTGCAGGTCATGTATCTTGAATAACAAAATGGATTGGTTATTCTTTTCCGCATAGCAGGTCTCGTGTCCCGACGGATCACTGGATCTACTATTCCAGAGATAAGAAGGTCTATATTTCTTAGATGAGTTGCACCAACAATCTGTATGCTTTGTTTTGTATTACTGGTAAGCAACAATCACAATTGGAATATTATTCCTGAACTGTGTACTGCCAAGTTGTTCTGGCAGCAGTGTTAAAGGTAAAGGCTAGACCTAAGCTCTGGCTTCAGGATGTGAAGGAAATATGTGATGCTGCGTGCAGAGTGTCTGCAATTGCGCTTGGTTTTGCCTCCTGGGACGGGGCAGATGTGTCACTAAGGGGGGGAAGAAGACAATGGAAAACTATAGAACTTGTAACATCCTAAGGCCTAATGGTCATCACTGTATAGAATGATCCGTTTCTGTGCTGTTCATGTCACACCAGTGATATTTGTGGAGATCAGGCAGAGCGGTGTGGTTTGGGAATTCTAAATCAGACACTGATTGTTTTGCAGTGCTCATATTTGTATGTGTTTTGTCCCAGTAGTGTTACAACAGGTGGCAAAAATTATTTGGAATCAGCATATGACAGAAACCTTTTGGCTTACAAGTCTACACAAGAATATATGTGATTGTGAAATAACCATGTGTGAGGTGGTGGGCCTCGCAGAAGAAAAGTCTTATGTTGAAAGGCTGGTTGGCAAGACTGCAAATGAAGGACTGATGTTTGTGGACCTCCCTATGGGCTCTGGCTTGCATCATGCTTACAATTTTCTTGTGATGAACTGGTAACATTCTAGTTAAGTGCAGAAATGATTTCATACTCAATGGTATATTTATCGTGAAGATGGATAAAATTCTTTTATAGCATGGAGGCAAGAGATAACCTGTACTATCACTCCATGAGGTGGAGGGGGATTGACTGCAGTCAGGGGTAAACTGAGGCAGGACGGTTTGCCCCTGATGAGGCCTGGAATCTGTACAGAGAGTGCAAGCTTTCTGTGGGAGCGGTTGGTGAGACCAGGATGTTGTCTGGTGTTGCATCAAACTCCAGATATACATTGCCTGTGATGACTCCTAATGGGCCCATAAATGTGTGACTGGCAGTCAACCACTTCATACTATAAAAGATTAATCCAAATTATAAAAAATTATAAAGTTTCTGAAATGCAAAGTGCTGTTGTACTAGACTTTATATTTTACAGAAATTCCTGAGATTCATTGCATTGTCTGGGCCCATACAATTGGACACACCTGTTCATCGGTCCAAACTTGGAAACTGGGTCTGCCAACCGGGAGAAGATTATCTCAAGTACTGTTGACTCCAAGTAAATGACCACTGTAACCCACTTGGATCTCCTCACTGGAGATGGACATGAATATATTATTGTCTGTACTTTTGCTGTTACTCAGTTGTTATGTTGTTCCACATTTTTGGAGATGACACTTCAGCAATACGCTGTTCGAGTCACTCACCTGTGTCATGGTCCAACCACAGACCACGCGGTGGAATGTAGCAGAGTGAATTTATGCTGATACTTTTGGTCTGTGTTTGACCCCAGCCACCTGTAGTAGTTTATATTCTCCCTGCCAAGTTCACTGATAAAACAGTGAATTCATCCTTGGAGGGAGAACTTCTGTATAAACTATTTTAATTGGTGTTCTACTATTGGTTCATTGTCTGCCAAGGGCATTTGAAGGAGAAATCGAAGAGGAGGGGAGGAAGGCTCAACCCCCGACTCAATTAAGAAGGACCCCCAAAGCATACTGTGCATGCATTAGGGGATTTCCGAAGTTCTCACGCATGCACAGAAGAGATGCACTTACATAATAGGGGGTGGGACTGAGGACCTCTGGCTGGGCGGTGATGGCCACACCTGCAGAGGTTGAGGTCACTCAATTAATTGTATAAAAGCAGATAGCGCTTTCTTGGAAGTGAGCTAGCTTCACCTCAAGGACAATGTTGCCTTTGGCGGGGACGCCTGCCAGTTTGTGAACTTACTGACTCTCCAAGGATGCAGCTTCTGCTATGGGTAATTATAGACATGCTATGTCGGTAAGATAACTTTATGGGCAACAGCTGGGTAACTGGGGAGGTTGTGCTGGGGGCTTATTTCTCTCCTCCTTCCTCCCTTTTGGGTTTATTCATTTTGTTGGCCACCTCTTGGTAATAAATATCAGTTTTGTTGAGCTTGCAACGGTGTCATGGTTTTCAAGATTCAGTATGGTCCGAACCCTCCCTAATACAGTATGGCAAGAGAACTTTACATCAATCAGAAATAAAAGGTATTTATGACTAAAGCAACTCAAGCTCCAGCTAAACATAAAGACATAGTATAAAAGTAAGTTGGGGATAGGGGGAAAATTGAGGAAGACTCCACTGAAACTGCTGGGATTGGCTGATGGGCTGAACCTGTCTTCCCCCCCATAGGGATGCCTACTGGGTAAGAAACTTATTCTATGCACACTAAATGCTGTTATTAGTACTAGAGCTTGTGCTTCCTTAACATATCAGTAGATTAGACCAGCTCAGACCAGCTGCCCTGTGAGGCCTAATCAGCTGACCAGGGGGTGGAGCCGAGGTCGCTTTCGGAAGATTGAAACTGCTCCAGGGAGCACAAGTGAACAGGAGCAGGCAAACGGGTGTGGCATGTCAGTGAGAGTGTGGCGCGGCAGTTTGCACAGGCAGGGTGAGCAGGAAGGGCACAGCCACCCTCCCAGCTCTCCCTGGTGGGTTAAGAGGTAGGTATGTGGCTGTTGGGGTTTTTTTGTTTTGTTTTTTTTTGGTTTGGTGTTTTTTTTCCTGCAACTCAACTCGACCCAGCAATGGTTTCCAAATGAGTGAAAGCCGTTGCTGCTGCTATCAGGGGGAGTGTGCTTACCCAGACAGAACCCCCCAGAAAGGACGCAGCTATTCAGGTCACCGGCTGCACAGAGTGTCTGAGCCTGGCGTTAGTACCAGAGGACAGTGTGAGAGACGCCTGCATACGATGTGAGCAGATGAATGATTTGCTGTGCTTAGTGGCAGAGCTCAAGGAAGAAGTGGACAGGCTAAGAAGTATTAGGGAGAGTGAAAGGGAAATTGACTGGTGGAGTTGTACACTTTCGACCCCAAAAGAAGTCCAGCAGGAGATGGTGAAGCCCTGGCCCTCCTGCCATCAGGTAGATGGAGTAAACCATGTAGATGGGGGGGAATGGAAACAGGTCTCTGATGGAAGAGGTAAAAGAAGAGTAGTTGGAGTAGGTGACTCCCTTCTGAGGGGAACTGAAGGCCCTATATGCTGACCAGGCCCATCCCACAGGGAAGTCTGCTGCCTTCCTGGGGCACAGGTGAGGGATATTAGTAGGAGACTCCCTGAGCTAATCCCTCCCTCTGATTATTATCCACTGCTGATGGTCCAGGCTGGCAGTGATGACATTAATGAAAGAGGTACCAGGCTAATTAAAAAGGACTTCAAGGCACTGGGTCAATTAGTTAATGGGAGAGGAGCACAGGTGGTGTTCGACTGTGGGAGACCAAACAGGTGTTCAAGCTAGAGAGCCAGAGGCAGCTACCCAGCGAGAGGCCTCAGAGATAGCGATGGAATCCATCAGATGACCTTGGGCACTCTGTAAGAGTGAAAGAAGAAACTGCTAACTTCAGCAGAAGGATACCTGCGGTGAACATCTGCTACCAAAGCTAAAAATGAGAAGAAAAAGACTGCTTAAGTTAACTCCCTTTATGAAATATGTATAATTAAGAATGACAGTGTGTTGTTAGAAAAATTTGAATAGTGGGGATAAGCTTGAAAAAGTGTGTGACAGTATGTTAAATAGGTCTATGCATGCCTCCTTCCCTGTAGCCTAAAAATTCCTACGCTAGGTGGGATAAAAATGCTTTCATGTAAACATTGCATGCCTTTTCCGCCATTCTGGGCGAATCTGTTCCATTCTGCTGGACGAAGAGGACTGAAGAATAAAACCTCTATTTTTAGTGATGCAGTCAGATTTTCATTATTAATAGCCAACAACAGTATAAGAGTTTAGAACTGTGTCAGAATAGATTTTAGGCATCGGCATTTGGCGCCCGAAGTAGGAACTTGGTTCTGATTCCTAATATTTAGGAACAGACCAAGAAAGCCTGTCGGGAATAGCTGGTGGCGGTTACAGGTCTGCTACCTCGGTGACGCAGCACGACCGAACTCCGGAGGTGGTGCCAGAATCCCTCACTGCAGGACATGAACGATTTAAGAATAGTTAATAATTAGAAAAAAATCGTAATAATGGGGTTAAATATGTGCTCTGAGCAAAAAGATGTTTATGAATTTATGAAACGCCTGCTCAAAGAGCATGGGGCAAAGGTAGAAGATCTACCGCTACAGAATCTGCTTCTTTGGGCACAGAAAAATCAACCCGGGTTAATGGTTTCAAATGTTTTTAATGTCTCGCAGTGGGATCATATAGGAATTAAGCTCTAGGATGCCGCAACTCAAGGGGATAAACAAGTGGCTAGCATCTTGAAGCTGTGGCGTTTAGTCTTTGAGACTCTAAAAGATAGATCTTCTAAAAAAATGCCACTCCTGGAGCAAAAACAAATTGAAAAACCCACCCACTCACCCCAGGAGGTCGAGAAAGGGGGAACCAGCTCACAAGCTACGGAGCTGCCGCACACAGAAAACCCCCGCCCCCGAGCGCCCTTAGCCATTGCAGCATCCGCAGGAGGGGGGCTCTCGGGAGGCACAGCCACCGCAGATGTGGACCGGGTCCTGCTAAATCCATCTACCCTTCTGCCCGCGCTGAGTCCCGAGTGAGCAGATGCGGTCGCTCTGGTGCCGCTCAGCTCCGTTCCTCTCCCTGGGAAGCCGGAGGGACCCCCCTGTAGGAGACGTGTCCCAGGGATGCAGAGGTGATGCATTCTGGGTTTGGGAGTCTCCAGGTCGTGCTCTGACACACATGGGCAGAGTGAACTCTACTTTTATTGGTTCTAGGCAAATCACATGCCCCCCGAGGGTATATAAAGGGGGTGCTTTCTTCTAATAAAGGATTTGGCTGTTAGAAATCCTAGCCGCTGGGTTGTGTCTTATTATATTACATTATTAAGCCATACATGACGGCCTCAATGTGGGGCAGATCCCTGTACCAGGGAACAATTATGAATGCCTTGTAACAAGGCAAAAAGCAGTAGCATTTGGACGGGTTTGTTTTAAAACTTGGAACGCTTTTACCGAAAAAACCCAGATGCCTTAAAAGCGTCAGACTTCAGCGGAAACCACAGCTGAGGGACGCAGAATTAAACCGAGCTTGAAAAAGATAGAAAGTGCACGTGCCAGGAGAAGAAAGTCGAGAGGTGATAGAGAAGAAAAATCGAATAAAACAGCGCCAAAAGCGAAGCCGCCGGTCGCTGAGGCAGCGAAAAGCTGAAAAACCGCGACAAGCCAAAACTGAAACCAAAACTTCACAAGCGGCGAACAAAGCCAGCAGCGAGACAGACACACACGGGAACAAAACAAGACAAGATAAAAAGCCATGGGAAACATGGCTTTATGCCTTCTTTAAAGACAATACCTTATTGACACCAAATGATCAGAAGTCGCAGCCCTCATGCAATGGATAAAATCCATCGCACCGGGTTTGTCTCTCGTAGAAGCTTTAAATATAGACCTTTGGGACAGAATTGGAAAATTCACAAGAGACAGAGCCAGAGCAGGTGATGTTCAAGTCAGCAATTGCCTTCCTGCCTGGACCCAGATTATGAACGCTCTGCAGATTGCACAAAGATGTCAAGATCCCCCGAGAGACAATAACACGCAAACTCCTGCACCCTCCACCCAGGCTACCACCTGTAGCCATTCTCCACAACGCAGAGACACACAAGATGGGGGGAGGGCACCATGCGTGACCCGTGCAGACCTAAACTCGTGCGGGAATCAACGCGGGCAGGATCAGGGAGAACGCGATTTAAATACCAGTGAAGATTCTGGTTTTGGTGTGCGCGCGAATCGCGGAGAGGGGACGGGAACCTTGGTTCACGAATCCAGCTCACAGGGGCAAAACACAGGCTCTCGCCACAGCGTGGGGGGAGGGAACCCAGCAATCTTACCCTCTCATGCTGCAGATGACTCGCAACCGCGTGTATCTACACAGGCGCAGCCATCTTGTGCGCAAAACGAGCCGGAACCTGAGCCATCTCTTCTGGCCACGCCGCCACCGTGTCCCGACCACATGCGTGGGGGGGGGAGGGTCCTCCCTATTGCAGTGGTCATCTTCTGCCAGGCAACCGCAGGGTCCCGAATACATCGGGGCCGCAGTTAGTGAGGCATCAGAAGATGATGAGGAGGGACCGGAGATGGTTCCTCTGGGCGAGGACAAAGGGGCAGGTGCGGGGGGGTCGGTCGACCAGTGGGGTAGGTGCCGTGAGGAGGCAATGCGGACGGGAGATTGGCAGGTTATTAAAGTGTGCCCAGTCATATATCGGCCACGCCACAATCCTCAGTTCCAAAGCTTGCCCTATGAAGTAACAAAGGAACTGAGACAGTTGGTTAAAGAAACTGGTGTTTCCTCGACTCATACGTTTTCATATCTGGAAATGTTGAGTTCTACCTATGTATTCACCCCACATGATTGGAAAACACTGCTAAAAATGGTTTTAACAACCACACAGTACAGCGTTTGGTTAACCGACTATCGGGAGAATTGTGCAGCTTATGCAAATAATCCAGGTGACTCTCAGGCAGGCATGACATGCAATCATTTGGCAGGGGAAGGGGAGTTTACAACAGCAGACTCACAAGCAGGCTACCCCCGAGAGATTTACGAAGTGATTGCAAAACTGACTTTGAGGGCAATGAGAAAGCTCCCGAGCACAGACAGAGACAGTAATATGTCCTTTACAAAGGTCTTGCAAGGATCTACAGAACCTTTTTCCCAGTTTCTCGACTGGCTTCAAGCTACCTTAAACAGGTAAATAGAGCATGAAGAAGCTAGAGAGATGCTTTTTAGCTGGCATATGAGAACTCGAACCCAGATTGCAAGTGGGCTCTGCAAGCTATCCCTAAAAGGGAAAGCTGCACCATTGCTGAGATGGTTTGAGCATGCCAGGGTGTTGGATCTGTTGAACACCAAAATGCCTCTCTAGCAACAGCCTTAAGCGCGCAGCTAAGATTGCGGGGGGGGGGCAAGACCTAAAAGCGGCTGCTACAGATGTGGTGCTGCTGATCATTTTCAAAAGGATTTGCCCCACGCCCCGGCACAACAAATAAATATGGCTCAAGAAAACAGATTGGCGATCTGTGCCCTGCCACCTCAGGCAGCTCTGGGCTGGACCTGACCTCCAGAGAACCAGTAACCATAAGATGTAGTGCTGTAGTGCTAATCCCTACAGGGGTTTGGGGACCTTTGAGCCCAGGAGTACATGCCCTGTTAATAGGACGGTCGTCAACCACTAGGATGATTGGCCTACTGTTTACCCAGCTTCGACCATGCAGGGGGTGGGAGGCACACAAAGGCCCAGGCAGAGTGCTCAATTACGCACAGTGCTGGGGCCAGAGGGACAAGTAGCCAAAATAGCTCCCTTTATTGCTCCTATACCATGCACATTATGGGGACAAGATGTGTTGGGGCAGTTTGGCACAGTCATGCAAATTGCTCCTGCAGACAACCAGGGTTTTCAGTGAGGGCCATTGAACAGCCGTTCCAAGGACAGATTAAGCTGATTTGGAAAACTCGACCCTATCTGGGTTGATCAATGGTCCATCAAAAAGGAATAGCTTGCTCATTTAAGAGAATTGGTGAAAGAGGAGCTCGAAGCAGGACATATTGTGCCAACCTCCAGCCCACGGAACACTCCGGTGTTCTGCATCCCCAAGAAAAGTGGCAAGTGCAGGATGCTGCATGACTTAAGGGCAGTCAACTCAGTGATTGAACCTATGGGGGCACTGCAGCCAGGAATTCCTTCACCTGCTATTCTTCCAGCAGGATGGTCATTAGTGGTAATTGATTTAAAGGATTGCTTCTTTACCATCGTTCTGCACCCTGAGGACGCACCATGGTTTACTTTCTCTATCCCTTCTCTAAACAATGCACAGCCCATGCAGAGATATCACTGGATTGTTTTGCCTCAGGGGATGAGAAACAGCCCGACAATATGTCAGACTGTTGTGGCAAAAGCTATTCACCCCATCAGAAGGCTTTACCCCTCAGCAATCATTTATCACTACACGGACAATATCTTGGTCACCATGGCCAATGAAACTGAGTTACAAACTGTTGTTACTGCTCTAACCAATGCTGTCCAAGAAGCAGGATTGCAGGTTGCTCCAGAGAAGATCCAGCGATCGCAGCCCTGGACCTACCTTGGATGGAGGATCATGCAGCAGGAGATCTCGCCCCAGCCACTTCAACTTAAGGTAAAAGACAACTTTAAATGAACTGCAAAAACTTCTAGGAGCCATCAACTGATTAAGGCCTATTTTAGGCCTAACCACAGAGGAGCTACACCCCCTGTTTGAACTGTTGAAGGGTAACTCAGACTTAACATCTAGCCGGTCTCTGACTGTAGAGGCAAAGCAGGCATTAGAAATATGCACCAAGGCAATCAAGAGCAGACAAGGCAGAAGAAGAAATCCTGAACTTCAAATCTGCCTTGCTCTTGTTCCTAGCAAGTTCCAGCCATTCACAGTTTTGTTTCAGGGGGACCAAACTGAACAGGATCCACTGAGGGTCCTAGAGTGGCTGTTTCTGCGCCATTCACCACCCAAAACTGTGTGGACCATTAATGAAATGTTTGCCAAGCTTGTCGTTAAAGGCAGAGGACGTCCACAGGAGTTGGACAGACAGGATCCTGCGGTCATCTACATCTCGGCGACAAAGGACAGCCTCGATTGGCTACTGGCCGAAGATGCTGGATTCCAGACTGCCTTGGCAGGCTATGATGGTGACATTTCCATTCATTACCCTAAACACAGGCTTTGGGCAGAAATGGGTAACTTACCCTTAAAAGCCTGTGGCAGTTTGAGCCACATTAGAAATCCAAAATCCAATTTCCAGGCTTCCCCACCCCCTCTCCACTATTTATCCCAACACCAGAGAGAAACTTTCAGGCCAGAGGCTTCTATAGGGGAAGGGGAAGTATATACATTTATTTACACAAATAAATATACTGTACAAACTAAAAGCAACTATATATATGTATTATTACATTTCTCTCAGTCCTTTTAAGCCCTTCCCTTTAACTTTAGTCCAGGAAAAAGCTTTTCAAGGCTGCTGGGTAATGCAGTCTCTCTCGTGGGAGTGTTCTGGGCCCCTGAACACCCCCTCACCAACCTTCCAGCTGTTTGCTGCAGTTTCTTCTTCTTACAAAGTCCAAAATAGCTTTGAGTCCATCCTCCTTGGTTCCATGTCAGTCTCTGCTGTGTGATCTCTCTTTCTCAGTCCTGGAATGTTGATTCCTCCTTCGGGTTTTCGGCTGTCCTCCGTTTAGATCACGGCAAAGACATCCTCCGGGCCCCTCTCTCTCCGAGGTCCATCTCCAATTTCACCTGGGATTCCTCTCCCGAGCGCCGAGCTGATTTGTTATCAGCCTGTCCACATGGCTCTGCTTCAATGCTGAGCCTTACATCCACTCCCACTAAACAGCGAGAGGGAAAAACAGCCCCCTTCTGCAGCTTGGCTGCAAAGGGGGGGAGAAGAAGAGGGCCTGACCACAAGGCCTGCCTCTCTCTCTTCGCTTACCAGTTGTTTTGTGAGTCACGTCCCTCACAAACACTCACTCACTCCAATGCTGTCTCTAACTCTGGCCTGGGCAGAGCTGGGGAGGGCCGCAGGGCTTCCCTTCCCCCCCGGAGGGGGAAAGAAGGAGCCCAGCCACCCCCTGGCCTTCCACACCCACACACAGCAGACACCAACAGCTGAAGAATGCCAACAGCTTCTGGTGCTGTGTATATATGATTTTGAGCAGAAGCGAACAACATGAGTGGTGATTGGTTCTCTAGGGAGCACTGCCCTGGCACCCAATCACCTCTGAGCCCCCCTCTCTCGAAGGGGGGCCAATTTCAAACTATGACAAGCCACAACCAGATGCAAACACCAATCAGTAAAAGGCCTCACGGTCTTTACTGATGCATCAGGACAGACCAAGAAAGCTGCAGTGACATGGGTAAACCCTGCTACAGTACAATGGGAACAAGAGGTGCAGACCATGAACCAAGGTTCTGTACAGATTCTGGAACTGGCTGCTATCCGTATTGCCTTGGAAAGGTTTTCAGAACAACCTGTTAATGTTGTAACAGATTCTTGTTATGCTGCAGGTTTGGTTTCATGTCTTGAGGGTTCATTCCTTCAAGATGTTGCAAACCCACATTTGTTTGTTGAAATGCGTGCTGTTTGGGTTCTTGTCAATCGCAGGAGGTTTGACTTTTACATCATGCACATTAGATCACACAGAAATGCCAGGACCCATAGCAGAAGGGAACCAGAGGGCGGACGCAGCAGCTATGTTTACCACAGTGCCCAGAACCTTAGAGCAGGCGAAATTGTCTCATCCGTTTTTCCATCAGAATGCACGTTCTTTGAAGAGACAATTTCAAATTACCACCAACCAAGCTCTTTGAAGAGACAATTTCAAATTACCACCAACCAAGCTCGAGACATAGTCATGTCGTGTCCAGATTGCCAGCAAATAAGTCCAATGGCATCTCAGGAAGGAGTTAACCCCAGAGGACTAGTGGCAAATGAGGTATGGCAAACAGACATTACACACATACCAGAGTTTGGTTGACTGAAATACGTACACGTTACAGTTGACACACACTCAAAATACATCACTGCCACTGCACACACTGGGGAAAAGGCAAGGGATGTAATAAGGCACTGGCTTAGCTGCTTTGCAATGCTGGGTACCCCAAAAAAGATTTAAACTGATAACAG
Organism: Neopelma chrysocephalum; assembly: GCF_003984885.1. Lineage (NCBI taxonomy): Eukaryota > Metazoa > Chordata > Aves > Passeriformes > Pipridae > Neopelma > Neopelma chrysocephalum. The sequence goes on from NW_020925185.1 coordinate 412,086, forward strand.
ACCAGCATACACATCAGTAAAGGTAAAAACCTTCCTGACAGACTGGGGAATTTCTCACTCCACAGGCATCCCACGTTCACCTACGGGACAAGCCATGGTAGAGGGCACATCGTACCTTAAAGGGCATGCTTCAAAAACAAAGAAAGGGAGAGTCCATCTGTAGCCACAAGAGCATCTGTGGAAAGCAGCATATGTCATAAATTTTTTAAATTGTGACAGTGCTGAAAAAAGCAGGTACGAAAGGCAACACAGACCTCAGGCATTCTCCTCTCCCAAACCACCAGTCATGATAAAGGATCTAATCTCAGGGCAATGGATGGGACCAGTGGACCTTGTGACATGGGGAAGGGGTTATGCATGTGTATCTACAGGTAAAGAACTGAAATGGATTCCCTCCAGGTGTGTCAGACCTACATAGGTACATCCCCACAGCAGCAGCAAGAACCAGAGTAATGCAGACAGAGAAATACAGTTATGTTTACCATTTGATAGTGATGTTTACCATTTGAAGTTTACAATTGAGGATGACCAATGTGGCAAAAAGCAGAGTTTACTAAAAGTCATCAGTGTTCACGTGAAGAATGTGTGTGAGTGAATAAAAGAGAGTTGTGTAAGTGTATAAAGCACTTTAAACACCACATGCCTTACAAAGGTACCACTACCTCAGCCACATGGTCACACTAGAAACTGTTCAGTTTATTACATTTACCCTGTTATTGAAATAAAGTTGAGTTTTCCCTGTTTTACATAAACCCTGAGAAAAATAAAGGTTGCAGTTATATAGGTACTACCCAGTTGGGCCAAGGCCCTCAGATTAATAAAGCTGTTTATCCCGGTTACACCATACCCTTTAGGATAATAAAGATTTAAGGTTATATCAAACAGGTTCAAAAGGTTAAAGAAAACACTTCCAATAAATAAGTTGTTAAAGAACCAAAGTAAGCAGCGAGCTGGGTCACTGCGATGCTGTGGTAATTGTTAAAGGTTTACAAGGTTTACAAACGTACTGTTCTGTTATTTGCACTGTTATTGTTTGTACTGTTCCGTGATTTGCCTTAAATATTTAGATAGGGGGAGATGTAGGAGATGTGTCCCAGGGATGCAGAGGTGATGCATTCTGGGTTTGGGAGTCTCCAGGTCGTACTCTGACACACATGGGCAGAGTGAACTCTACTGTTATTGGATCAGGTGAATCACATGCCCCCCAAGGGTATATAAAGGAGGTGCTTCCTTCTAATAAAGGATTTGGCTGTTAGAAATCCTAGCCACTGGGTTGTGTCTTATTATATTACATTAATAAGCCATACCCCCCCCCTCCGCCCCACCAGCTCAAGAATTTCTAACTGCGCCGCTCCAAGATGGCACTGGCTCCCCCCTGGAGGGGAGGGGCGAGTCCACACCAGGAAGTGATCTGCCTGTGAGGTCACTACTCTGCACTTCTAAGTTCCTGCCGCCCACTTCCATCCCAGGTGGGAACTCTTGGGAGTTGTGTCCTTACAATCCAGGACAAGAACAAAGTTTAATCCCTGTCGATCCAAGAGATAGATGGGCTTCTCTTAGGAAAGAAGAAGCAGAGGAAGGAGATTTGCATATGATGCAAGCCTTCCCAGTTATCTTTATGCCCGGTCAGCAACCCCACTGGAAACCTGTCCCATATCCAGTTTTAAAAGACTTAAGGAAGGTTGTTACGGAATATGGGCTGGAGGCTTTTAGATTCCTTGTTTGGCACCTTTGTGCTAACTCCTTATGACTGTGCAGGAACAGCGAGAATGCTTCTCACCACTATGCAATACACATTATTTGAAGCAGAATGGAAGAAGCTAGTAAAGAAGCAGGCAAAAGAGATGTCACCTATGATTGGAGTGCCAGTCACTCAAATTACAAATATTCTTTTGGGGAAGAGATCTTATGTGATCGCAGCATCTCAGGCTCAAATTCCGTTGCTTGATTTGGCTCTTGCTAAAAACCTAGCCTTACAAGCACTTAGGAAAGTACCAGGCACAGGGGCAGCAACGCAGTCTTTGACTATGATAAAACAAGGTATTAAGGAACCATTTATGCAATATGCACAATCCTAAACATCCACTGGTCAGATTATGTGACCAATACATCTGTTCTTGAACAGGCAGCAATCACAAGCATTGAGGCCATGCTACTGAGAACGCAGCTGCGATGGGCAGGGCACGTCTCCAGGATGAAGGACCACCACCTCCCTAAGATCCTGCTTTATGGTGAACTTGCCACTGGCTGCCGCAAGAGAGGAGCCCCGAAGAAAAGATACAAGGACTCCCTGAAACAACATCTCAGCCTCGGGCATATTGATCACCATAACTGGTCTACTCTGGTCTCCAGTTGGGAGTCCTGGAGACACACCATCTATAACGCTGCTGATGCTTTTGAGAAAGCGCGCAGGATCACTCTTGAGGAGAAAAGACAACGTAGAAAGAATCGAGCCTTGCAGAATATACCATCTAAGGAGTCTTTCTGCTGTGCCTTTTGCAACCGGACATGCCTTTCTCGTATTGGCCTTTTTAGCCACCAACACGCTTGCAAGAAACGTGGGTAGAGCCCTTCCCAAATCTTCGTTCACGAAGCCTAGCCACGATGATGATGCAATATGCAGAGCGGCTATGAAATGCAATAAACAAACAAATTAATAATGCTCCAGCACAAGAAATTGTCTTTAAAAATATAGTGATAAGACATGTCAATGAAGACTGCCAAAAAATACTGCGTGCATTACGTAATCCTACCATCGCAGAGATGCTTGAAACATGCAGAAATGCTGGCTCACAAGCTTCTAAAACTGCCTCTTTAGCCGAGGTGCTGGTCACCTTAAAAGACCCTCCTCCAGATTCCGAGTCACAAACAGACCTCGAGCCACAACCATTGTGCTATGAGTGTGGACAAAAGGGACACTTTATAAAAAATTGTCCCATGAGAAAACACAATGTTAAGCCTGCAATATGCCTTCGCTGCCACAAGGGGCCGCACTTTACTAGGGAATGCCATTCCAAATATGCAAAGGATGGATCCCTACTGCATCGTCCAGGGAAAGGTAAGAAGACTGCGGGAAACTGATATATGAGCACGCAGAGAGGTCACGCGAAGACAAATATAGCCTCCAAACTCCCAACCTTTCGTACATCAACCTCTGCACTAGGTGTGTGCGTACTGCCTGGAATTATAGATGCCAACTTTGTAGGAGAAATAAAAATAATGCTGTGGACACCTGCACCTCCTGTCCATATAGAGGCAGGCACCCCCATTGCCCAACTTATCCTGATCCATGCCTATCCAACAAAGTTAAATTTCGATCAGGAAGAAAGGTGAACCTTTAACACAACCAAAGACAGATGGGAGATAAATGATTTTCTCTTGTGGGTTCAGCCCTTATCAGTGCAACGCCCAATTCTACGTTGCTCCTTGTGCAATTCGGGAAGAAAAGAGACTATGAACTCTTGCAAAGTCTTTGGTTCTTTGATACCTTGAATTCATGTAAAGAGAAAAAGCTACATGCTTTTTCCCAAGACACTTCTCTTAATTTAGTGAGAAAATAAGCATTTTGGCAAAAGGTTTACAGGAGTAACAAATAACCAAAGAGAAGATTCCACAAAAGTACCCAGCAAACACCAACCCACAAATTAGTGAAACACCACCCATCAGTTTTAAGTTACCCACAAGAGATTAAGAAAGGAGGAAAGAAAGAGAGATTAAGAAAAGAAAGGAGTAAAGAAAGAGGTTAGAATAAGAGACTTGTATAGCTACCACCAGAGGCCACATGATAGCAGGTCCCAGGAGAGAAGGCAGGCCAAGATGGAAGCCCTGTGCACCTCTATATGCCTTGGCCACTGTGGCCAGCCCTCCCAGGCAGGACATCTGGTTCACTGACCACTCAGTGCCCTCCTAGCCAGAGTAGGAGGTGGAACAGCCAATCAGAGGCTCTAGGGGGCATGGTGTGAGCGGGCTATCAAGTAGGCCTTATTTGATTGGCAGGTCAGCTGCATGGCTCCCGTGCACTCAGCCATGTGCCTTCTGAGTTGCCACGTTGGCTGCAGACCATGTGCCTTCTGATACTGCCCTCCCCTGACACACGCACAGACAAGTTGGTTGATCTGACACAATTATTAAATAATGCAGTGAGATATGAATTCAGTCCCTCACAATTACCATGTTTTTCCCCATCTCTTTTTGCTGGGTTGCCTTTATAATCTGAGTCGTCAGGATGAGCACTTCTTCCTTCCACACTTCCAACTCCTCGTTGGCTGATTTCAGCTGATTCAGTCAGAGGTTATAACTGTCCTGAATATCGTTAGATGAGTTGTTTCAGGTTGCTTGGTTCATGATAACCTTCCTCAGCTCATTAAGTTCCTTTTTCAGCTTCTTGTTCTCCAACTCCAGCTCTTGCCTCTGGAAAATACCAAGCCATTAACCAGTTCAGATAAATTTTCTTGCAGCGCCTCATCCTTTTCTGAGACACCTCTAAAGTAACTTAATTACAAATAATCACAGCCAAATGATCAATTCATGCCAGGATCTCGATTTTGCTGCCAGTCCAGTTACATGTGGTTCAGGAAAGATTTTTGCTCTCATCAGTAGCCTGTTGCTATTTGATAGCAACACTACAGTGTGATAAAGGGGAGATTTTTTATTTGTTGGCACTATTTTTAAACACAAAAGCAAGTTAGAGAAGCCAAACACATTCTTCTTCACCTCTTTTCCTTCTCAATCAAGAAATCACTGCAAACACTACAATGTTTAGCTCATCTTTCATATCCATTAGATAAGCTGGAAGATGCTGATTTACATAACCCATCTTTATGGCAGGCATGTTAGGTGAGCTACAGCTGTGTGAATTTCCACTACAGCTTCTTTTCTCACACATATTGTAATTCCCCCACCCCGGTGCAATGTTTGCAGCTCTGTAGGCTTTTCTTGCCCTGACATCTTGTCAGTTATTGGCATTTGACAGGCAGGAGCAATACTGTACAAGTTTGATGCCAACTGCTTCTCCTGAATAATGATGCATGAGCATCGCTGTGTTTGCTGAGACAACTAAAGGGTTTATTTGCTTTTGCATGACAGTAGGAGACAGAAGAATGAAGCTTGGCAGCTAAGGTAGTCTTTATTTCAGTATTTCAGTTTGAAATACTTGCTTTGTTTGCAAGTGGCAACACCACATATGGCAGCTCTTTGCCAGCACCTAGAACCTACCTGGAGCATCCCATCTGGGTGAAGAGGAGCTTTGCTCCTGAGGATGGTGCAGTCCTTGAATGGGTCAGAGATGGGGAGGGAACCAGACTCCTGGGGTCCTGCTCACAGCCTGAATCCTGTAACAGAATGTAAATCACAGACTCCTGACTTGATGGACAGAAATCGGTTTATTGCCCATGATTCAGGGTTTTTATCTCATTCACTTTTAGTTGGGAGTGGTCAAGCAAATTAAGACAGAACACAGCTGCAAGTCACACATCCATCACTCTCTCAGGCCGACCTATCACACAGACACCACACACACAAACCTTGGAGTTTCAAGCCACCCTTTCACACCCCCACATGGTGAAATTGCAAACAGGATAGTTTAGCTCATTTCTGGGCAGTAAATCACGGCTTAGAGAAAACAATACAAGGTCATCTAGACGTTCCTCAGGCCTTCCTCTTCTTGTTCTCATGCTTGGCTGCTACATCTCCCCCCTTTCTGTATTCAGCACGATGGAGGAAGACAGCTATCGCTCAGTGCTCGATGATTACACTTGATGGGAAATTCGATGTAGTCACTGCAAAACTTAACAAAGATTACTATAATTCACACCACAACTTACTTCTAGTTTACAAGGCATGTCATCTATCATCTAACCACGATAGCAGATTCTAAGGCATCTAAACAAACCATAAGGGTTTAATCAACTTGCTTAAATTCATAGCTCTTGCAAGATGTTATCAGAGGCAGTGTAATCTACACAGATTTCCGTTAATAAGGTGACTGCAACAGAGGCAGTAACTAAAATGATTACTGCAAATACAATATAGAATAACTAAGCAATACAGACCTTAGATGCAGAAAATATCAAGGCCAAATAAGCTAAAAGGATGTTGCCAGGGGTTTATACTGCACCCACTGTTGTCATGATACATTATACTTGCTTATCTAGAAGTTTGAGTTGACCCCAGATAATGCTGGTGTCACTGGTCATCTGTTCTCTCTTCCTGGCTCTATTGTTCCAAGGTATCACCTGCAGGCCCTGGATTTCTGGAAGTGGATTCTGCAGTTCGTTGTTCCAGCTTGTGATAAGGCTGTATATATTTAGCTGGCAACCACCTAGGTCCTGCAGGAAGAAGAACACACGCGTACCCTCTTCCCCAAGTAATTAGCTCAACAGGTCCTTCCCACTGATGTGCCTCAGGATCTTTATACCAGACCTTTGGTTTAGATGCTGAAAAGGGTTTTGCTGAAAAATGTCGCTGTACTGCAGTAGTTGGAGAGATATTGTCCTGCATATTCAAAAAATTTAAAACATACAGGGCTTTTTGTACCCAATCAGGCACTGAGGTTAGGGTTTCCCCCCTTTTTTGTTTTTCCAGCATTGTTTTCAGAGTGCAATGAGTACGTTCCACAATAGCTTGGCCCATGGGAACATGAGGGATACCAGTAACGTGCGTGACTCCCCAGTCCTGCAAAAAATGCAGTGTTGAAGCAGCCGTGTAGGCAGACCCATTGTGTGTTTTGATAGATTTTGGCACACCCATGACTGCAAAAGCAGCGAGCCAGTGGCTTCGAGCATCTTTAGCTTTTTCACCTGTTCTAGCAGATGCATAAATGTAACCAGAAAGAGTGTCAACCATAACATGTAAGTATTTAAGGGTCCCAAAGGAGGGCACATGTGTAACATCAGTTTGCCACAGTTCATTGTTTGAAAGACCTTGGGGATTAACTCTTCCTGCCATGGGTAATGAGGCAAATATCTGACAGCTTGTTAGAGGATTCTATGATGAGAGAGTCTCCAATCTGAGCTATGATACCTATGACATATTAAGAGTCACAAACAGTATTTAAAGCTTGGTCACTGAATAACTCAAATGCTTTTATAGCCACAGAAAGTTCGACAATCTGTGTTGATGCAGAAACTGTAGGTTCTCTTTGTACCTTTTCCGGCTCTATCTGTAAGCCATAAATTCACAGGTACTGTTGTACCACCATAAAAATTTGCTCAACTGTCACTGAATTAGCTGCTACTCTTAATATATCGTTCATATAGTGATATATGTGGGCTTTTGGGAACTGCCGTCTCACTGGCTGTAATGCAGAATCAACAACTAACTGGCAGATCTTAGGGCTATTCATCATCCCTTGAGGCAATACAACCCATTGATATCATCGCATAGGAGTGCTGTAATTAATACTGGGAACAGAAAAAGCAAATCTTTCACTATCTTTCTCATGTAACAGGATGTTAAAAAACCAATCCTTCAGATCCAGAACAACCATGTCCCAAGAGTCAGGGATAAGTGTTGGATTAGGAATTCCAGGCTGCAATGTTCCCATAGGTTGAAGGACAGCATTCACTGCTCTTAAATCTTGCAATAATCTCCATTTTCCTGACACTTTCAGGATTATAAATATAGGTGTGTTCCAGGGACTGTTAGATGGGGCAATATGTTCTGCTTCTAATTGCTTTTGTACTAATTTCTGTGCCCATTCTAGCCACTCTGATTTAAAAGACCACTGGTCCACCCAAACCAGAGTGTCCATTTTCCAGGCTAGTTTGAGCCATGGCTATTGCACAGTGGCCTCTCAGAAAAATCCTGCTTTGAATCCACTTGCGTGATTAACTGTAAATTCCACTGTTTGAGTATGTCTCTCCCCCATAGAGTACATGGAAGGGACAGAACATAAGAGCAGAGAATTCCCTGTTGCCCATCTGGTCCTATAACAGATAACACTGCCTTGCTCTGCTGCGGAACCTGCATGCCACCGACTCCTGTAACTGCTGTTTGTGCAATTTCAAGCTCCCAATCAGGAGGCCAATCTTTAGCATTAATGATGGAAACATCTGCCCCAACGTCGACTAAACCAGTAAAGTACCTGTCTTCTATTTACAATTTTAACAACAGCTGGCCGCCTGAGATTAAAGTCAACCAATAGATTTGCAGTGTATTAGTACTTCCAAAACCTCCTATTCTCTCTGTCTGATGATCTTTGTGCTACTTTAACAATGTCTGAGTATATGGGAGATTCAAAGGCACGTAGCACTTCTGATGCTTCTATAAACTCTTCAGAGATAAAAGAGAACCAGATTTTTTTTAACAAGTTTGGATTGCAAACTTTCTCAATAAAGTTTGATGCACTTTTAAACACTGTATGCCAACAAATAACTGAGTTTGCAAACATTCTTTCAAGCACACAATTTTCTAATTCCATGGTGACATCTAACATCATTACAACTTATAAGGAGGAAGACAAATGAGCCACCACTCCTTTCCCAATGCTGTGTGCACAAAAAATCAGTATTAATTCAGTCCAATTACACTTTCAAGTCAAAGTTTTTGAAAAAGTCAGTATACACCTTATATGACAAGTTTTATTAACCATCAGCATTTCCTTTGAAAAACTTAAACCTTGCTAAGCAGTTTTAAAGGAAGCAATTATATAATGCTATCTGCATACAGAAATCCTTACAGGCAACCTTAAAATTCTCCAATAAAGAGTCATGACAAAATCTACAATTTCCCGAAAATACAAAGTTGATTTTAACAAAAGCAAAAATGTTCCAGTGGTTCAGTAAAACCTGTTTTCTAACATTAATAGTTTGCATTCATAAAGACACTCAGCTTGGGACAAAGAAAGTATTTCCTAAAAACTCAAAATGAAACCAAAACAGTTTTCTAACTATGAAATGGCATGCAAACATACTGATTTGTTGTCAGTTGTTTCTCTCTCTTATAAAAGACTTACTGGATCACAGTAAAGCAGGTATTTTACATGTTTGTTTAGACAGTGACCTCTCACACTAAAAATGTCACATTCAGAACATTTTATCACGTTTTTGACACAAAAGCTGCTTCTGTAAATTTCAATATTATGCCCTTCAGACCCCCATTACCAGTGCAACAATCAAACAGGTTTCAGAAAGCTTAATAATACCTAAATTTGATGATTTTCCTTTACAGAAAGTATATACAAGTTTGTAAACTTATGGCAGAGGTATTACAATTATATTAACATCAACTCATTAACTGAATTCAAAAGATACTTGCATTCTGTAAAGGGTCTATGGCTGATGCCCATTCAATAGTTCTGTCAAGGCACCATACAGTCATTAAATCTCTAGTATTCTCCAAGATGTGCTGAAGAATATTGTGAACGTGTTTAAGTTGTTAAAAAGTCCCGAGTCAGAACTTGCGTATTTACTGATGCCTTAAGGTCCATCTGGTTTTTTTGCTTTTCCTAATTTTTATAAGCTTTATAAGTAGTTATATAGCAGAAGTAGATTTAGAAGTAGCAGCCCTTATTCCTTTACCCTTAGCATAGTAACTACACACATTCCCTAACCCTATCACCCCATTCCATGCTCCCCATATCAATTCTACCCCTGAATTCCAGTAGAAATGTTTAGTCTCTTGTTAAAGTAGGCCTATTTTGTTTAGAGAACACTTGTACCTTGGCCTAAACCGCAAAAGTACAGTCAAGAACTGGATGAATATATGCCCCTTGTACTCTGAAGAAGATGATGGTTGATGAAAAGGGGGTCTCAAAAAACCCCTAACCCCAATTCCCAAGGGGCGGAAATCTGGGATTGGACAGGCAATATTATAAATTGTACCATCTGTACAAAGGGAATGCACACGTCTTGTAATCTTTATGTCTAATAATGGCCAGTCTTCACGAACGAAGATTTGGGGAAAGGTCTTTTACCTTTCAAGCCTGTGCAATGGATTTTTTAGGTGAGACACAGCACGCGCTGAACTGAGCCCACCCTTTAATCCTAAGGTTCATCTGCTGGGGTCAAGCAAGCTTGGACAATGGCAGTGAGGTCCTCAGGACGTAGGTTTGTTTAGAGTGACCTTCTCATAGATGGATGGCCTCACAGGGCTGACGAGCTCCATCTGCCTGGGGGACCAGGAATCGAACCTGGGTCGCAGCAGTGAGAGTGCTGCATCCTAACCACTAGGCCACCAGGGCTAGGCACAAATTAAAATCCTTTCCTTATCTCACCTCCAAAACTAATTTGCCTTGGAGTTTTTTTCTCCCTGAATTTTCTTTAGGCAACATTACCACAGGGTTATCTATTAAAATGGCACATACTGAAACTTCTGCAGATAAGTTTTGCTTTGTCAACACAAAAAAGTTATGAAATGCACAAAAAGACAACAGTATGAATTCCAGCAACTTATGCAAGAAAGCTATACAATGTACATTGTGGCAAATCACACACTGCTATTGTACTTAATTTATACAGTCAGTAAAAAACCTTCAGAATGTATTCAGACATCAAAACTGATGAATCAAAACAAAACTGATGTGTTCCCACTCCCTTCCCAAGGACAAAGAACAGCTAAAGAAGAATTCTAAAGGAATCCACATTAGCCTCTGGGCGGTGTGCCGATTGCTCTGGCAGTAAATCATGGCTTAGAGAAAACAATACATGGTCATCTTAGCATTCCTCAGGCCTTTCTCTTCTTGTTCTCACGCTTGGCTGCTACAAATCCCAACAATTTTCCTTCTCTTTGCACCAGATCCTCCATCCTCAGCTGCTGCATGGTGGCACCCAGACCCCTTGGACAATGCCAAAACCCAACGGGATCTGTATCCAACTACCACATGGCAAAAAACAAGACATCTGCAAGTGAGTTGACAAAGTCTGGTGTCCAACTGATTTTCTCTTTCCTAGGGAATGACCCCCATCCATGCAGATGCTCTAGTGTCTACAATAGCTCTTTTCCCACTGAGATCCAGGTGCTTCCATCTCCCCGGTGACTTTTGAACCTTTCCACAGCTTTCTTGCACAATCCCTCTTATCTATGGGATATCTGCTTCATTATCATCTTGGGCTGAGGTGAGCTAATGAATCAAAAAATGGCTGGGGGGGATAGGGGATATTCAAACAATTTATACAGTGTGTAGCTAGGACAGCTGTGTAAATCTCATTTCCATAGAAAACATGTGTTATAAATCCTTACAAATTATAAATAGCATGCCTTATCACAGCAGAGGTGTGAACAGAATAGCTTATCTGGCATCCGGATAGCTGGCATACTCCTAGTTGACCATCACTAATGGATCGTATTCAGGTACTTAATACCATCTGTCATTAAAAAAAAAAAGGATAAGAGATGCATTAGGTCCAGCAATTCCTCCACATTAACCACAGCTCAGCAGAGGGAGTGTATGAGACACTAGCTTTTCTATAACTGGATTTTAAAACAAGAGTTTGAAAAGCATGAGCATGGTGGGAAATTGATACCAAATTGGGTTTAATGCTTCTTGCTACGTGGCTTGAAATAAAGACAAGACAAAATAAAATAAAAATTTAGCTATGTTAGTAAATTCATATATGTGTGACTTTGCAAATCGTAAACTGCTTGAAAGAAGGTTGCTGCCCAAATTGTTGTAGTGGGTTGGTTTCTTGGATTTTTTAGGCCTTCCTTAATAACGGGGTCAGAAATCTAAGGAAGTATTCCACATAATTCCTTTCCATAACACAACATATAAAAAGGCGCAGATACGAGAGTTCGCTCTCTTCGCTCTTCCAGTGGCTGAAGACGACAGGTCCCTCTCGCAGACGGTTTTGCTTGTATAGGCCAAAGCCTGCCTGCTTCGACCTGCCGTTATCTCCAGTCTCTCCGGGAGGCGTGGGGGAGCTGGCTGCTGCCCTGCACAGCTCTGCTGTCCCGCTCAGGGAAGTATTTAATTCGTTTTTATGTTTATTCACTAGCTCTCTATTAGCGGGTCTATTTAGCAGATATTTGGTTTTAGGTTTCTTTTTATCCCTTTTTCCCCCTGCCTTTTCCCTTTTTCCCCCTTGGGAGCTCCCTATCGTGTATAATATCATCATGGCTAGGCTTCGCGAACGAAGATTTGGGAAGGGCTCTACCCACGTTTCTTGCAAGCGCGTTGGTGGCTAAAAAGGCCAACATGAGAAAGGCATGTCCGGTTGCAAAAGACACAGTAGAAAGACTCCTTAGATGGTATATTCTGCAAGGCTCGATTCTTTCTGTGTTGTCTTTTCTCCTCAAGGGAGATCCTGCATGCTTTCTCAAAAGCATCAGCAGCGTTATAAATGGTGTGTCTCCGGGCCTCCCGATTAGAGGCCAGAGTAGACCAGTTATGGTGATCAATATGCCCGAGGCTGAGATGTTGTTTCAGGGAGTCCTTGTATCTTTTCTTCGGGGCTCCTCTCTTGCGGCAGCCAGTGGCAAGTTCACCATAAAGCAGGATCTTAGGGAGGTGGTGGTCCTTCATCCTGGAGACGTGCCCTGCCCATCGCAGCTGCGTTCTCAGTAGCATGGCCTCAATACTTGTGACTGCTGCTTGTTCAAGAACCGATGTATTGGTCACATAATCTGACCAGTGGATGTTTAGGATTGTACGGAGACAGCGTTGATGGAAGCGTTCTAGGAGACGCAGGTGGTGGCGGTAGATGACCCATGATTCGGAACCATATAAAAGAGTAGACAGCACTATGGCTCTATAAACACTGATCTTGGTACTTTTCTTCAAGTGTTTATTACACCATACTCTTTTATGGAGTTTTCCAAAAGCACTATATGCCTTCGCTAACCTGTTGTCTATCTCCCCGACAATCTTACCATATGAGGAGATGAGGTTGCCTAGGTAATTAAACTGTTGGACTGATTTGAGTTCTGATTGGCCAATGGTGATGTGGGGATGATGGAGGACTTCCTGAGGTGCAGGTTGATGGAGAACTTCTGTCTTCTTTAAGCTGACTTCCAGCCCAAAGAGCTCAGCAGCATCTGCAAAGCAGGATGTTAAACGCTGCAGAGCCGCTTCTGTGTGGGCAACAAGGGCGGCGTCATCAGCGTAAAGCAGCTCCCGGACAAGATGGTTTAGGGTCTTGGTGTGGGCCTTCAGTCGCCTTAGGTTGAATAGGCTTCCATCAGTACTATACTGTATGTAGATACCGTCCTGATCATCGAGGTCTGCTGTGGCCCTTTGGAGCATCATGCTGAAAAAGACTGTGAATATGGTAGGAGCGAGAACGCAGCCTTGTTTCACACCATTCTTTATTAGAAAGGGCTCAGAAAGTGTGTTGCCATATCTGACTTGGTCGTGCTGATCCTCGTGGAGTGAGATGATCATTTTAAGGAACTTGGGGGGACAACCTAAACGTTCCAAAATCTGCCAAAGACCTTTTTTGCTCACAGTATCGAAAGCCTTGGTGAGGTCGACAAAGGTTACATAGAGACCTTTGTTCTGTTCCCTACACTTCTCTTGCAGTTGTCTGAGAACAAATATCATGTCTGTGGTGCTCCTGTTGGCTCTGAAGCCACACTGACTTTCAGGTAGAATTTCTTCTGCTATAGCGGGTATTAGTCTGTTTAGGAGTATTCTTGCCAGGATTTTGCCAGCAATGGAGAGCAGAGTAATACCACGGTAATTTGAGCAGTCTGATTTAGTACCTTTCTTCTTATACAAGGTGATGATGACTGCATCACGAAGGTCTGAAGGTAGTTCGCCTAGTTCCCAACAGCGCACCACAAACTCGTGAAATTTAGCATGGACTGCAAGGCCCCCATGTTTCCAGACTTCGGGTGGAATTCCATCAACCCCAGCTGCCTTGCCAATTTTCACCTGCTGTATGGCCTTGAGGGTTTCTCCTAAAGAGGGGGCAGTATCCAATTCGTATTTCACTGGTTGTTGTGTGATGGACGGAATTGTTGAGTCTTGGACTACACGGTTGGTACTGAAAAGAGTCTGAAAATGTTCAGACCATCTATTCAGAATGGAGGTTTTATCTGTCAGAAGCGTTTGACCATCTGCACTGAGTAGTGGGCTTTGGACTTGGTATGTAGGCCCGTATGCTGTTTTCAGGGCCTCATAGAATCCTTTGTGATCCCCTGTATCTGCACATAGTTTAGTTTTTGCAGCTAGATCGGTCCACCACTTGTTCTGGATGACACGGAGTTTCTGTTGGAGCTTGTTGCATGCAAGACGAAAGGCTATTTTTCTTGCTTGACAGGATGGCAGTGCAAGGTGTGCTTGGTGGGCAGTTCTCTTCTTCCTCAACAATTCCTGGATTTCTTGATTGTTTTCATCAAACCAGTCCTTGTTCTTCTTGAGGGAGAACCCTAAGGATTCTTCAGAGGATTGCAGGATGCTGCTTTTAATATGATGCCAAATTGTTTTAGGAGAGGAATCTATAGAATCTGTGGAATGGTTTTCAAGCCTAGTTTGAAGGTTTGCCTGCAATCTTTCTCTTACTGTGGCTGATTGGAGATCGTTAACTTGGAGTCTTCTCCTTGGGATACTGCCCCTTTTGGGTTTGAATTTGAGATTGAAGTTGAGTTTACAGCGCACAAGCCGATGGTCTGTTTGGCCTTCTGCGCTGGGCATCACGCGGGTATGGTGGACATCGCGGACATCTCTCTGTCGCACCAAGACATAATCAATGAGGTGCCAATGCTTAGACCTGGGGTGCATCCAGGTTGTCTTCAGACTATTTTTCTGCTGAAAGATAGTGTTGGTGATGGTAAACTGTTGCTCCGCACAGAATTCTAGCAGAAGTCGACCATTATCGTTGCAGTTTCCAACACCATGCTTGCCTAATATGCCTTTCCATGCTACAAAATTCTTTGTGTATAATATATTCAAACTGTATATATAATTGTAAATATATGTAATATATATATATTTGATATAATCCTGTTTCGTTCAGACTTCTTTCAGGTTTTTTTCTGTGGTTCGTTTTTTTTTCCCTTGCTTGGGGAGAGCGGGAGGGGGAAGGAGGCAGCCTGGACTTGGCAGGAGAGCCAGGCCAAACTGATACAATTGTGGACAATTAAGATAAAGCTGACTTACATAAACAAAAGAAAGCGGGAAAGACTTTTAGCACGTAGCATTGTAAGGGAGACAGAAGGAGGGGTGGGAGGAACCTAAGCTGTTTGAAGTGATAAAACTTTATGTAACTACTCTATAATAGTAAGAATAGGAGTTAGGCAAGCAAATGTCTATTTAGATAAGGCAGACTTCATAAAGAGTGTATATGAGAGATAATTTTTGAAACCCACTGTATAAAAAGCTGTGTGCTTTCTTTTCTCAGCAGACATGCACGGGGGGGCGAAACCCCCTTGCATCTCCCTGGTCGTAATAAAAGTGTGCTTTATATATATTGTTTAAGGATTTCTTTGAATCAATTTGGCGAGTCAGGCAGGAGGATTTCCGCTCGTCTGTGAAGACCCTCCGGAACTGGGGACCCTCTGCACGCCCTGGGATGTTACTCCGGTGAGGCTCCCCAGGCTCCTCTGGATCATCACGGGAGTGGACAAAGATCCTGTGCAAAGATATACAAATTCTAAAGCACTCTTTTATTTTTCCCTAGGGTTTTGGGAAGGAAACCATAAGTCGTAAGCTGGTTTTCTAGGGCTCTGGCTTGCTAGCAGCTAAGAAGAGCAGCAACCTTCTAATTGAGGGTTAGAGTCCCTCTAGAAGGATTGCATAGGCTTTGATTGTGAGTTAGAGTCTCACCAAAGCTATACCAAATTCCTCAGGCTAAGAGGATTTGGAAGAAAGGGTCAGATGTTTTTGGGTTTACCTTTGTGACTGGATTTTGGACTTGGACTCGGAATTGCGATCATTATAAGTCTGGTAATATATTATCTTTGGGTTTGTTTTAAACCATCTGTGGGGATCCCTTGTGTGTGTTGATTATATTGTTTGCTTTTGTTTGTGAGTATTGTCTTTTATGTCATAAAATTACTGTTGTGTGTTAAGTAAGCAAATATTAGGAATTATATTTGTTTTGTGTTTGTTACTGTTTTACTCCCAACCACAGCAAAAAGACTACCTTCATGTGTCTATGGGAGATAGTGGTTTCATGGTTTACAGAACTAATTGGAAAGGAAACTGACTCTAACACTTATCATTTGCAGGAATTAGACCCAGAAGTTTGCTGGCTGCTTGTAAATGCCACAAACTTCAGGGCTGACAGCCTGTCTGATAACAGCAAACGAAAGTGCTAACCCTTATCTGTGCTCAATTTGTAATAGTAGTCCACCTCGTATATTCATCATCTGCAATTGTTGGCAATTTCAGCGTGTTAACCTGTGGATAGGGATAGGATTGGCACGGGGGGATTTAGAACTAAAAGATGAAAGCACATGTGTTGGTGGAATGGTCTTACAAGGTTGGAGAACCCGTTGGCAGAGATTTATAAAATGCACAAACAGAACTTTAGCAATAGAGTGGTTGAATTTAGATACTGTTCTTATACAGTGCCAGAGGGCATAACGAGATCTGTATATGAAATAAGACAAAAGAAATAGAGGTGGTTCTCCTTTTGTTAATATCCAGGTTGTTGGGATTGCTACCCTGTGTTAGTGGATGTGGTTTGTGGGGAGTGTGGATATTTTAGGGCAGTAGGAGCACCCTAGAAAGGAGCTTTTATTTTTTCCCAATGTCAGGCTGAGGATTGCTGCAGGACAGCAGAACGGGAGGTGCTGGAACGGCTGATAGGGCTGGTTCAGAGCCTTCCTGCTTTGGGGCTGGTGCTGTGTGGTGTGTGTGGTGTGTGCTGGAAGTGCATGACTGAAACCACAGAGCAAGTAGGAGCCTGAATTTGCATCTCTGTTATCTTGCAAAGGGCACAGCAAGAGGCAGGCAAAGTGAAAACTGAAAACGAGATGAAGTAATTTATGCCAATATATTCTTTGCTTTGAGGGAACCCCCAGAGTAGCAGAGAGCGCCTGGCATTAATCTGGTCTCGTGAAATCTGTTTGTCCTAAGTTTAGAATGAAAGAATCAAAGAGAGGGAATAGGAAAACTTAAACAATGTTGTTCAACATGATTTATAGGACAAAAGTGTTTAAAATATAAAAACAGTGAACCAGAAAGTGGGCTTGATGATTATGTAAGTCCCTTTGGAGAAAGGGCAAATGACCTGTGGAAGATAAGGCTTCCGTCCCCCCTTCAGGGCTGACAAAGGATAAGGACAATTTATTGTCCTCATCCTCAAGACAACAAGAGAGGGATAG
Organism: Neopelma chrysocephalum; assembly: GCF_003984885.1. NCBI lineage: Eukaryota > Metazoa > Chordata > Aves > Passeriformes > Pipridae > Neopelma > Neopelma chrysocephalum. The sequence continues at coordinate 429,294 of NW_020925185.1, forward strand.
AGAAAGGAGAAGAAGAAAAAAACCACCAAAACTTCTAACTTCTCTTTCCCCGTCCTTATCTCCCCTGAGCAGGTGAACGCGCAACAAGATGAGAACAAGACCTGCCGACCTATAAGGCTTAAAGTTAACTTCTCTATGGGAAATCTAGAAAATCAGAAAATATTGCTCATAAATATAGAGATGATCCAGTTGGAGTAGCAAAGAAGTTTAAAAAATGTATTAAAACTTTGGGTCTAGACTGAGAAAATATTGATTTGATGCTAGATGCTTTTAACTGAAACTGAAAAGGAATTAGTATTAAAAGCAACCAGGGCATAAGCCCAAACTATGTTAAAGCCTGATAACCATTACTAACTTCTTCAGACGTACTGGGGGGTTTGCACTCCAGAGACGCCCTGGTTTTAATGGAACTGGGAAAAGACAAACATAAAATAGAGTTTTTGGTGGCCACTAGTGCATCATGTTCTGTGTTAAGTTAGGAACTAAATGTTATGTATCTTTGAATGTTATAAAAGAAACTAGTCAACATCATAAGGTATCGTTTATGAAACATTTTAAGTATGCACAAATTCCTGTATATGCTTCATACACCTCTATCACTTTCAAGGCAAGACTTATTAGAAAAATTGAATGCAAAAATTAAGTTAAAAATAGGGAGATACAAATTAAAGTAAGAGAAAACAAACTAATCAAAATCTTAAGTCTTGCTTTAATTCAGCTACAAATATTGGGAGAAGTGCCGTCATCAAGCTTTAATCAAGTTTTACCCTGGAGTTCGGGCCGACGGGACCCTAGAAAAACTCAACAGTAAGGTTAAACGCAGAACAGCCGGTAAGAAACAAACAATATCCTCTATCTCCACCTAGTGGTAGTAAACCTGCAGGCGGAGAGGCTCAGGAACACATGCAAACGACCAATATGATCAGGTAAAATGTCCGCTTTATTAGAAGAAAAGACATCTTTTATACTGCTTATGACACTCAGACATGTGATTCTTCTCCAAGCTAGATTGGATACATAAGGAAAACATACTTTGTTGTAAGGTGTTAATTGGATGTCAACAGGTGGTCATAGGAGATGAGAAAACTTGTTCACCTGCCAAAAAAGACCTCATTCACCTTGGCACCAGGCCTCCTTTGTTCTAACTTCAGCCCCTGTAGCCATCTTTAACTACGCAGTTAGTTTTAGTGTCCACACCCAATTATGCCAAGACTCACAGAAATACAATAGAAATTGTTCACACAATTTGTATCCTGCAACATAAACCCATATACACTTTTGACCAAACTAAAAATAAATATGTTTCTGTTCTAGACTTAAAAGATGTCTTTTTCTGCCTGTCTTTAGACCCTAAAAGTCAAAAATTGTTCGCCTTTGAGTGGGAAAATCTGGATACAAGTCGCCGATCCCAGCTCACCTGGGCCGTATTATCTAAAAGATTTAAAAATAGTCCACAATCTTCAAAAATCAACTTGCAAAAGATCTTAAAAAATGGACTGCACTGTCAGACAGCAAGGTCCTCTTGCAGTATGTGGATGATTTGTTAATTGCCACCAGGACCCAAGATGAATGTGAAAGCTGGACCGTAAGCTTATTAAACTTTCTGGGACTGAAAGGGTACAAGGTATCCAAAAATAACACCCAGATTGTCAAGAAAGAAGTTATTTATCTAGGATATGAAATCTCAGGAGGACAACGTCAACTAGGACCAGAGAGAAAAGAAACCATCTGTAAAATACCTTTGCTCCAGACTCCAAAAGAATTTTGCACATTTTTAGGAATAACTGGCTGTTGTAAGCTTTAAATCTACAAATATGGACTGATAGTCAAACCCCTATACCAGATTCTACAAGACGGGATTAAACAATTAGTGTGGACTGGAGATGCTAAGCAAGCTTTCCATCAACTTAAGAAGGAACTGATGCAAGCACCTGCACTGGGCCTCCCAGATGTGACTAAACCTCTTGCTTTTCTCACATGAAAGGCAAGGGATTGCACTGGGAGTCCTAATCCAACAGATAAGAACATATCCACGAACAGTGGCATACTTCTCTAAACAATTAGATGAAGTAAGCAAAGGATGGTCAAGATGCTTGAAAACAGTGTCCTAGTTAGAACAGCTGGGACCAATTCATCACTGGATGGGTGTAACCCAAACCTGTGTATTCTATAGCCTTCCATGCCATTTCCCAGAAACTGTTATCAATAGAGCATTTACACCCTCTGCCAAGAGCAACCTGACTCCTCAGGCTATAAACTAGGCGTTAAGAGACCTGCGAGATAGGAAGATGTTCCTGTCCCCATGCCCTTTTATGGAATTCCCCGCTCTGAGGGAAGGACTGAACATTCCTGCCTGAACTGGAGAATATATAAACTTGGAGTTTTGGAACCTTTTTGCCACTCATGGGATCCAGAGGAAGACTGCAACTCACCGTTCTCAACCAGACTGAGACCACCACCCTCAACTGGACTGCAATCACCACTTTTGACCAGACTGCAACAGCTCTCCCACCAGCAGGTTTTTCCCCTCTCCCTTTACTTTGGACTTAGGGGGGCCCAAGGAACACCACTTTGTTCATGCCCCAGGGTGCTGGGTTATACATTTGGGTTTTGTGGGTTAAAACCAATTGTTTGTCTGTATAATTGTACTTATTGTACTATTTTATTAAATTATTATTCTGACTTATAATCTCTCCTTTGAGTTGAGTTCATTTCCCCTGCTGGTTCACTTTTAAACCAGCACATTTTTGATGCCCAACATGGGGCAGAGAGAGAGAAGTCAGAATCACAATTTCATTTTAAGCATTTGTCTATTTGGATATAGAAACTCCCTGATCACCATGTTGTTTGATGCATTCATGTGGATGTTGTATCTGAGCCTGTTCATATTTCCACAGATGGGGTACTATTTGCCTCTTTTGATGCTCTCTTTAAGACCAGGGAGAGGGATCCAAATTGCTTTATTAGTATACTATGTTTATGTCATCATAACATCAGAAGCAATGAGTTTCATTGTAAATGTGTATTCAGTCTTGTTTGCCTGTCCTGGTTTGGGTTGCTACCTCTGGGGTCTCATTAAAAATCACACCCAGTCCTTTGGGGGAACAGGGGGGAATGGTTGTTTCCAGCCTCTCACCTCCTTCTTCCCCTTTGGACCTGCTACAACAGTTTTTGAAAATATTGAGTTCCCTTTTGATGTTAAAGACAGCATAATGTTGTTGTTAGTGTTGCTTTGTCTGCTCTGTACTGTCTACACCATGTTTTGGGTCAGAACAGGGCCTTTTAGGGAGGTCGTTTGGACACCTGCCCTGGGAGTGGATAATGCTGAGTGGCACGGGAAGTGGGAGGACATCGGCCAGTATTTGGAGAAGTTTTCTCCTCCCATGATCTGGAAATTCACCCCTGAACAACTGCAGGATCCTGTCAGCATGATAAGACTGGTGAAGGAAAAATGCTCTGGCAGCTCCAGAGATGGCCAGCTCACAGCAACCTGCTGGGCCCTGGCCACTGCCTACCGGACACTACTTGATATGGTACAGCACTGTCAGGGGGAGGAGAGAAGGAGCAAATCCACAGGCACCACGTCCACCCAAACCACAGCTGAGTCAGAGGGAAAAAGAAATAAATCAACCGGCACCGTGTCCACACAAACCATCGAGGAGCCAGAAGAACAACCAAAACCAATAGCAGTCACCCCTGTCCAGAAAAGGAAATCAAAGACTAAATCAGTCCGTATAGCAAATGATGACGAAGAGGCAGGACCTTCACATCCACCGGAGGAGACAGAGCCAGAAATAATCACTCAGTCCCTATCCCTGGGTGAGCTACGTGAGCTCCGGAGAGAGTTCACATGACAGGCGAATGAGTCCATTCTGACCTGGCTGCTCCGAATCTGGGATGCCGCAGCTAACGATACAATTCTAGATGGGAGTGAAGAAAGACAGCTGAGATCCCTGTCTCGAGATGTAGTCATTGATCAGGGGATTGGAAGGAGGCAGGAAACTCTCAGCCTCTGGCGGCGACTGTTGTCCAGTGTGAGGGAGAGATATCTTTGCAAGGAGGACCTCCACGTACAGCAAGGACAGTTGAACACGATGGAACAAGGTATCCGATGCTTAAGAGAATTAGCTGTACTGGAGATAATCTTTTCAGAGGACGAAAGATTTCCTAAAAGTCCAGATGGTGTACAGTGCACATCCCAGATGTGGTTAAAGTTTGCACGACTCGGGTCAGAAATGTATTCCCGCTACTTAGCAACACTGCAATGGAGGGAGGGAGAGGACAAGGTGGGTGTGTTGGTTAGTAAACTCAGGATTTATGAAGACACTGTCACCGCCCCATTATGAGCCCACATCTCATCTGTGGAAACCAAACTGGCTGAACATGTCTGAAGCCTGGAAGAGAAGATTGAAGAGGGACACCAGAAGCTAAGAGAGGAAATTAAGGAAGGGATCTTCCATATCTCGCCAGGACAAACAAGAGTCTCTGCTATCAGGAGCCAGCGTCCCCCAGCTAAGGAGAGAGGGTACACTCCATGTGGCAATCTATGGTTTTACCTCCATGAGCACGGAGAAGATATGAGGAAGTGGGATGGGAAACCCACCTCTTCCTTAGCAGCCCGGGTACGTGAATTGAAAAGAGGAACAAGTACCACAAGGAACTCTTCAAGGATAAATGCTGCTCCAGTCTCTCGTGGGCAAGACTTCAGACGGCACAGGAATGGTGATATGTCTGATCCTCTTGAAGGGACCTCCAGGTCATACTTACAAGAAGTGAGCCATGAGTACCATGACCAGGACTAGGGGTGCCCTGCCTCTAGCCAGGTAGAGGAGAGGGACAATCGAGTCTATTGGACAGTGTGGATTCGGTGACCTGGCACATCAGAGCCACAAAAATATAAGGTCTTAGTGGACACCGGCGCACAATGTACTTTAATGCCATCAAGATACGTAGGGGCAGAATCCATCTCTATCTCTGGGGTGACAGGGGGATCCCAACAGTTGACTGTACTGGAAGCTGAAGTGAGCCTGACTGGGAAGGAATGGCACAGACACCCCATTGTGACTGGCCCAGACGCCCTGTGCATCCTTGGCATAGATTATCTGAGGAGTGGGTATTTCAAAGACCCACTAGGACTTCGTTGGGCTTTTGGCATAGCTACTGTGGAGGCAGAGGAAATTAGACAGTTGAACACCTTGCCTGGTCTCTCAGAGGACCTCTCTGCTGTGGGACTGCTGAAGGTTGAAGAACAATTGGTACCGATAGCCACAGCAACAGTGCACCGTTGGCAATACCGCACTGACCGAGACTCTGTGACTCCTATACATAAGATGATCCGTGAACTGGAGACCCAGGGGGTGGTCAGCAAGACTCATTCACCCTTTAATAGCCCTATATGGCCAGTGCGTAAGTCCAGTGGAGAATGGAGGCTGACGGTGGATTACCGTGGACTCAACAAAGTCACACCACCTCTGAGTGCTGCTGTGCCGGACATGCTGGAGCTCCAGTACGAGCTGGAGTCCAAGGCAGCCAAGTGGTATGCCACCATTGACATTGCCAATGCCTTTTTCTCCATTCCTTTGGCAGTGGAGTGCAGGCCACAATTTGCTTTCACTTGGAGGAGTGTGCAGTACACCTGGAATCGACTGCCTCAGGGGTGGAAACACAGTCCCAGCATTTGCCATGGACTGATCCAGACTGCACTGGAAAAGGGTGAGGCTCCAGAACATCTACAGTACATTGATGACATCATTGTATGGGGGAACACAGTGGGGGAAGTCTTCAAGAAAGGAGAGGAGATAATCCACATTCTCCTAAGAGCTGGTTTTGCCATTAAACGAAGTAAGGTCAAGGGACCTGCTCAGGAAATCCAGTTCCTAGGAGTGAAGTGGCAAGATGGACGCCGCCAAATTCCAACAGAGGTGATTAACAAAATAGCAGCCATGTCCCCACCAACCAGCAAGAAGGAAACACAAGCTTTCCTAGGCGCTGTGGGTTTTTGGAGGATGCATATCCCTGAGTACAGTCAGATTGTAAGCCCTCTCTACCTTGTGACACGGAAGAAAAATGATTTCCAGTGGGGCCCTGAACAACAACAAGCTTTTGAACAAATTAAACCGGAGATTGCCCATGCAGTAGCCCTTGGGCCAGTAAGGACAGGACAGGAGGTGAAGAACTGCAGCCGGGGAGAATGGCCCTTCCTGGAGCCTCTGGCAGAAAGTGCCTGGGGAGACCCGAGGACGACCACTGGGATTCTGGAGTCGGGGATACAAAGGATCTGAAGCCAGCTATACACCAACTGAGAAAGAGATCCTGGTTGCTTATGAAGGAGTTCGAGCTGCCTCAGAAGTAATCGGCACCGAAGCACAGCTCCTCCTGGCACCCCGACTACCAGTGCTGGGCTGGATGTTCAAGGGAAGAGCTCCTTCTGCACATCACGCCACCGATGCCACATGGAGTAAGTGGATCGCTCTGATCACACAGCGAACCCAGATAGGGAATCCTAATCGCCCTGGGATTCTGGAAATTATCACCAATTAGCCCAAAGGTGAGAGTTTCAGACTATCCTCTGAAGAAGAAGAGGAGCAGGTGACAGGGGCTGAGGAGGCCCCACCATATGACCAGCTACCAGAAGATGAAAAGTGATATGCTCTCTTCTCGGATGGCTCTTGCCGCATTGTAGGGACAAACCGAAAATGGAAGGCAACCGTATGGAGTCCCACATGGCGAGTTGCAGAAGCAACTGAAGGACAAGGTGGGTCAAGTCAGGTTGCAGAGCTTAAAGTCATTCAGTTGACTTTGGATATAGCTGAATGAGAGAAGTGGCCAAGACTCTATCTCTACACTGACTCATGGATGGTGGCCAATGCTCTGTGGAGATGGCTAGAGCGATGGAGAAAGGCCAACTGGCAGCGCCAAGGGAAACCCATCTGGGCGGCTGAGATGTGGCAGGACATCGCTGGCCAGGTAGAGAAGCTGAGCATGAAGGTCCGTCATGTAAATGCTCATGTATGCAAGAGACGGGCTAATGAGGAGCATCGTAACAATGAGCAGGCGGACCGAGCTGCCAGGATTAAAGTCTCTCAGGTAGATCTGGATTGGCAGCACAAAGGAAAATTATTTCTGGCTTGATGGGCCCATGATGCCTCCAGTCACCAGGGGAGAGATGCAACATACAGATGGGCTCGTGACCGAGGGGTGGACTTAACCATGGGCATTGTCTCACAGGTCATCCATGACTGTGAGACATGTGCTGCCATCAAGCAGACCAAGGGGGTGAAGCCTCTATGGTATGGTGGACGGTGGTCGAAATACAGGTATGGGGAAGCCTGGCAAGTTGACTACATCACGCTCCCCAAAACCCACCAAGGCAAGCGCTACGTGCTGACCATGGTAGAAGCAAGTACTGGATGGTTGGAGACATACCCCGTGCCTCATGCCACTGCCCGGAATACCATCTTGGGCCTTGAAAAACAAGTCCTGTGATGACACAGCACCCCGGAGAGAATTGAGTCTGATAATGGGACCTATTCCAAGAATGACCTCATAGACACCTGGGCCAGAGAGCACGGCATTGAGTGGGTGTATCATATCCCCTACCATGCACCAGCTGCTGGAAAAGTTGAACGGTGCAACGGACTGCTGAAAACCACCCTGAAGGCACTGGGTGGGGGGACTTTCAAACACTGGGCACTGCATTTAGCAAAGGCCACCTGGTTGATCAACATCCGAGGCTCCATCAATCGAGCTGGCCCTGCCCAATCAGAACCCTTGCATACTGTAGAAGGAGATAAAGTCCCCGTGGTGCATGTGAGAGGTATGTTAGGGAAGACTGTTTGGATTAGTCCCACCTCAAGCAAAGGCAAACCCATCCAAGGGATTGTTTTTGCTTAAGGGCCTGGTTTCACCTGGTGGGTAATGCAAAAAGATGGGGAGACACGTTGTGTACCACAAGGGGACCTAATTTTGAGTGAGAATGGTCTGTAATGTTTCATTGTATATATATATATATGTATATAGGTTTTAAAGGGATATAGTTTTTAAAGGCGGTTAATTTGGGCATGACATGGATGGCATAGAATAAGGGGTGGATAATGTCCTAGTTAGGACAGCTGGGACCAGTTCATCACTGTATGGGTGTAACCCAAAACTGTGTATTCTATAGCCTTCCATGCCATTTCACAGAAACTGTTATCAATAGACCATTTACACCATCTGCCCAGAGCAGCCTGACTCCTCAGGCTATAAACTAGGTGTTAAGAGGTCTGCGAGATAGGAGGATGCTCTTGTCCTCACACCCATTGTGGAACTCCCCGCCCTGAGTGAGGTACTGGGCATTCCGGCCTGAAATGGAGGATATATAAACTTGGAGTCTTGGGACTTTTTTAACCACTCGTGGGATCCAGAGGAAGACTGCAGACCACCACTCTCAACCAGACTGCAACCACCACTCTCGACCTGACTGCAATCACCACTCTTGACCAGACTGTAACAGCACTCTCACCAACAGGGTTTTTTCCCTCTCCTTTTACTTTGGACTCAGGGGGTCCAACGAACACCACTCTGTTCATGCCCCAGGGTGCTGGGTTATACATTGGGGTTTTGTGGGTTAAAACCAACTGTTTGTCTGTATAATTGCATTTACTGTATTATTTTATTAAATTGTTATTCTGACTTATAATCTCTCCTTTGAGTTGAGTTCATTTCCCCTGCTGGTTTACCTTTAAACCAGCACAGGACAGAAGCAGCTTCATGCGAGACGGTAAGCGCATGACAGGATATGCAGTGATCACCAAGGACGAAGTAATCGAGGCGAAAGCCTTGCCAGCGGATGCGTCATCCCAAAAAACAGAACTGATTGCACTGACAAGAGCTCTAGAACTGAACGAAGGAAAGAAGGTAAATATCTGGACTGATTCTAAATATGCATTCAGTGTTGTACATGCCCATGGAGCCATCTGGAAAGAGAGAGGGCTATTAACTGCCCAAGGCAGTGGGATTAAACACGCAGACCAAATCCATGCACTCCTGCAGAGCATTTGGAAGCCAGAAGAAGTAGCTATTATGCATTGCAGAGCTCATCAAAAGGGGAAAACAACTCCTGAATTGGGAAATCATTTTGCTGACCAGGCAGCAAAAGGGACTGCAGAAAAAGGCATCCTAGCAGTAATACCACAAAAAGAAATTGATTTTACAAGGTCCACCCCAAAATATGATGAGAAAGACCACCAGTTAATTAAGTTCCTTAAAGCTGAAATCAAAGAAGGTTGATGGGCTGTTACACCTACAGGACAGGTTGTAATTACAGCCCGACTCCTTAGGGAAATAGCTCTGCAGGAACATGATGCTACCCAATGGGGACCAGAAAACCTTCTAAAACACTTAAAGAAGGTAGTGATTGGGACAGGTATGACCGAAATCATGCAGTCCATAGTAAGTAGATGTGAATACTGTCAACAGAACAACCTTGATACTACCAAGAGAGTGGTGCTAAGGGTGACAAAAGCTGGAGACCAACCCAGACATTATTGGCAAATAGATTTTTCTGAGTTGCCACCCAGGGAGGGATATAAATACATACTCGCGTTGCTTGATACTTTCAGCGGATGGTCTGAGGCTTACCCCTGTCATACTAACACAGCAAGGGAAGTGGTAAAAGCTTTGCTTAATCACATAATTCCAAGGTTTGGGGTTCCTCTAGCGATGTCATCAGATAGACACATTTCATTGCAACGGTAGTGAAGGAGGCTTGTCGTGTTCTGGGAATTGTCTGGGACCTACATACTCCCTACACACCTCAAGCTAGTGGCAAAGTCGAACATGTGAATGGTACTCTTAAAATGCAAATTGAAAAAATTTGTCAGGAAACATCCATGTCATGGGTTCAGGCTTTGCCTCTAGCTCTGCTCAGGATTCGCATCCAACCAAGGTGGAGAGATAACATGAGTCCTTATGAAATATTGTATGGAAGACCATACCAAGCTCTGCACATACCAGGGTGTCATGGTTTGAACAGCCCAAAATCCAATTCCTGATTCCTAGTCCCCCTCCCACATCTCAACCCAGTCTCAGAAGGGTTTTCCAGACAAAAACACAAGACTCAATATGGGGGGAAGGAATATATATTACCGTGACTGTACACATAAATAAATAGTATAATACATTACATACAATCTTAACTCTATCTCTACCATGACAATAATATTTACAATGGGCCAAATCTCTTCTCCCTCCAAATAAAAGTCCAGGAGAGAAGAAGAAAAGACCCCTTCCAGTCTCTCAGCAGCAGGTCTCTCTAGGCAGCAGGCTCTCTGTGTCTTTCATGAAGTAGCAGTTGTTGGATCCTTGCCAATACACACGAGAGAGTCTCCAAGTCTCTCTCGGCCCCTCGTCTCCAAACGAAGAGTCTTTCCGTGGGCTGCGTTACCCCAGACAAAGGTTGCTCCACCACGGTCATATCAATGAAGTACAGAAGCCTTCGTGATGGTCTGGTATCTTCAGGGGGATCCAAGCCCCTTTACAGAGCTTCTGTGCTCTGCCTCAAGATGGCTGCTAGCTTCTCTGAAGCTGCAGCAAGGGGAGGCCCAAGGTCACCCCACACACACATTCCTTTGGTCGTCCTGGCTTAGCTCTCAGGAGGCCATGAGCTTCTTAGCTCCTCTCTGCAGTGCATACTGCACTCCAAGACTCTTTCAAGTGAGTCCATCATCTTCCTCTCTCTCAGAGGAGTCTCCAGGGAGTTTGGGGGAAGTTTTGGTTGTTCAGTTCTTACCCCGAAACTCTGTCTCCGCAGTGGCTTGGTTCTCTTTTCTGCTGCTGCTTTCCTTTTCCTCAGACAACTCTGTGTCTGCCTCGGCTGCATGCCGGCTTCTGCTGCTCCTTCGGTCCTTATCTGTTGGCTCTCTGCCCCTGCTCTCTGTGCCGCCGCTTTTTCTCCGTCTGCCCACTCACAGTGGAGAAAACTCCTTCAGCTTCTCAGCCACAGGCACTTAGCCCAGTTCAACACCGTTCCAAGTCCCCATAGCCCCCCAGCCGGGGCTGGGGGGGGTCGGAGGCCCCAAGGGGCTCCTGCCCCTGCTCCTCGTGGCCTCAGAACATGGCCACCCTTCTCTTCTTCTAACCACAAGTACCACTTCTTTTCCGGTCTGGAGATATGTTTATATTTTGCAGGAGCACTGATTGGGTCAAACCCCAAGGGTCACCACCCCCTGGGGGTTACCACTTTCTTAGCTTCAGGGGGAAAACCTGGTTCAAACCACTACACAGGGGATGTTCACATGAGAGAGAAAGTTGATTTACAAAAATATTTAATTGCTTTAGGCTCTACTTTACAGAAGCTCCAGAAATTCATCGAGTTATCCAGACCCATAGGATTGGACACCCCTGCTCATCCATTCCAGCCAGGAGACTGGGTCTGCATTAAATAGTGGAATAGTGAACCCTTGCAAGCCAAGTGGAGAGGACCATTTCAAGTCCTACTGACTTCTCTCACTGCCATCAAAGTTGCTGGCAAAAAACCCTGGTTTCATTACTCCAGAGTTAAGAAAGCCTCAGCACCCGGAATAACCAGCAAATCAGAACCTGACACAGACAAAGAGAATGTGGTAGACTGTTTTTACTGTGTATTTTATCTGTACAATTGGTAACTATGAATTGAATTTGAGATAAAAAATTGCATGTGGCCCTAGTCCAAAATGTGTCTAAAATCCTTTGAAAAAATGAATGCTGGATTTGTACCCAAGTACCAACAATTGACGGTGAGAGTAGCAACTGGCCCCTAAATGGCATTTTGCTAAATTGATGCCTTAAGGTCCTTTTAGTTTTTTGATTTTTCTAACTTTTATAAGTTTTATGAGTAACTATATAGCAGAAGTAGATTTAGAAGCAGCAGCATTTATTCCCTTACCCTTAACATAGAAACTACACACATTCTCCAACCCTTTTACCCCAATTCCCCATATCAACTGCCCCTGAATTCCAGTAGAAATGTTTAGTCTCTCTTTAAGTTATGCCTCTTCTGTTTGAGGACATCTAATCCTGGCCTGAACCACAAAAGTATAGTCAAGGACTGGATGACTATGTGCCCTCTGTACTCTGAGGAAGACAAGGATGATGAAGTAGGTAGTCTCGAAAAGACCCCCGCCTAAATTCTCCAGGGGTGGGTCGAGGGTGGATCAGGGCAAAAGCCAGAGGGTGGGAGAACCTTGGATTGGACAGGCAGTATTATAAATTGTAACAACTGTAACAGACGGACGCCCGCGTCTTGTAACCGAATTAAATCCTTTTCTTATCTCATCTCCAATTAAATTGCTTTGGAGTTTTTTTTTTCCTCAGCTCCTTTAGGCCTCAGCTGGTGCCCTGTACGTGGAAAGCAGAGACCTGAGGCTACTCCAGATTGGAAACTTTCATTCTGCAGGAATTCTTCATCAGCCGGCATTTTTGGAGAACTCCCACACTGATCTAGGGAAACCCCAGCTCCACAGAACCAAACACGGAGGTGAGGTAAGAAAAGGTAGAAAAAAAGGGAAAAGGTACCTTTTTGTTAGCAGCTGCAAGAGTTTTTGTTTTTCCCTGGGAAGTTAGGGGAACACAGTAGGGAAAAGGCTTCGACTTAGGCCCAGAAGTCACAAAAGTCAGCTTTCCCAATTGCCCAACCAAGGGGGCTGGGGTGGGCAGTTAGACTGCCTGAACACGGGCAGAGCAATTTCGTGTCTTGGCCTGGGGCCGAGGACGTAAACTCTGTAAAAGTTTCAAGTTTTGCGTTTCGTTTCAGCCAGAGGGGGCCGATAGAGAAGAGGGGGACGCCTCTCTTGTAGTGCTCTGTTCCTATGGGGAATTCATCATGGCTAGGCTTCGCGAACGAAGATTTGGGAAGGGCTCTACCCACTCTTCTTGCAAGCGCGTTGGTGGTTAAAAAGGCCAATACGAGAAAGCTATGGGGAATTAGGGTGGTTCCATAGCTAAGTGGTTAAAGTACTGGTTCTATAATCTTGAGCTGGCGAGTTCTAATCCTGGCATGTCACTTGTCTGTGTTTTGTTGTCATGGGTTGTGCGCACTCAAAGGTTAAGATCCCTAAAGGGTCTTCTTTGGGTTTGGTTTTGAAACACTGGAATAGTTTAACTGGTTCTAAGACAACTTTAAGAAAAAAAGAACTATGTAGATTATCTGTGGATGCCTGGTCTCTATTTGGACAAGTTAGAGGAGTGGTTTGGCTGGAATTTGGTCCTTTTGAATTGAACACAGTGTTCCAACTAATTTCACTTCTTCATGAAGAGCAGAGATGGCAAGAAATCCGTTATGCAGAGTTGTTTATGTTTCTATTAACACACCCTGAACGGTGGGGAGGATAAGAAAAACAAAGGTTCAGAAGAGACAGAGGCTTCAGAAATGGATTTAGAGAAAGGGAAGAGGAAAGGTTGAGTTAAAGCTGCTCCTGTCCCACAAATTTATTTTAAGAACACTGGGGACGATGACTTGTGTGAGAAATAAAAACTCAGATTCAAGTAATTTCCAATTAGAATTTATTATATGGTGAGAGCAAAACAGCGCTGTGGTGTACAAGCAGAGTCCAAAGGACCCCGTATGCTTGTCACACCCAGAGTAGACATAGGGTCCTACTTTTATCCTCAGTTATGTCATGAATAAATGAATCCTACTTTCTTCCACCAAGCTGTTCCTAACAAGTTATCCCACCATTGGCTATCTAACATGGAGTTCCATTTTTGTATGGGTACGTGAGTCAGTTTTCTGATATCTTTTGCAATGTCCATAACTGCCTGTCTATTATCATCAATTTGTAAACAACAATCTGAGGTGTTGAATTTACCACACACACCCCCTTCTTCAGTTAACAGATAATCTAAGGCAAGTCTATTCTGGTACACAGCTGCTCGAGTTTTTGATTGCTGGCTTGTGATTCGATCCAGAGTCTGAATTGTCTTATTGGCTACTATCTCCATGACTGCCTGAAGGCGGATAATTCTATTTAGCATGTATATGGGGGTTCGATAACCCCAGTTCCCATCTTGGACCCAAGTAGCTGGTCCGTAAGTAGCAATGATCCGTTCAGGAGGCCATTCATCATCGTACCACTGTTGGGTTCCTCCAATGTCATTCCTTTTTTCTCGGTGTATGGTTCCATAATCATCGTACAAGGGTACACCTAAATTCATACCCTTTTCAGGGGGTAGTAAGAAGAACCCTGGTTGGATTATACCCAGTGTACAGACTCCTCTCCAGTCTTTAGGGAGCTGTGTGTATGCTCGCTTTCCACATATCCAAAATAATCCTTCTGGAGCTACCCATTCTAAATTAGTACTACTTGTGTGGTCCCAATATATTTTCAATTCTTTTATGCTTTCAAAAGGATTTTTCGAATTTGTTTTATTACACCACCAGCTTTGAGCTTCATTGTGCCATGTACAACCTGCAGTCATATTGTTAGTCCAATATCCTAATGGTTCTTTTGGCCACCAAAATTCTCCTGTGGCATTTATAATTTTCACTGATAGGCATGGGGACTCTCCTACTTTAGTTCTATATGTCTCCTTACCTCTTCGTTCAATGCATTCTTGTCCGCCTACATCAGAAATTAAAATCCAACCTTGGGGCCTAGATTCTGACGCTTTCTGAGAGTGATTCCATTTCAAAATTTCCCATGGAGTGAGGCCAGTCCCTTTCCAGGGCCACTCTTCTGTCATCAGGGGTCCACTACAAATCCAGCACTTAGGTAAGTCTAAGGTTTGAACAATATGTTCCATTAGATCAATATATAGGTTAGTTCCATAACCTGGGAGTTGCCAGTCTTCTCCTAGTTTGTCTTTTTATTTCTGGTATAAGTCACCTGTGTTAGAAGGCTTTCCCTGTGTGGTTTCTTTTAATGTAGTTTGCCCCCTCTGTTTTATTATTTCCTCCCTTTTTAAGTCCTGCATTCCACCCCCATCCAAAATGTCCCAATGGCCTTCTTGAGTGAAACAAATCCATTCCTCTCCCTTAGGACAACTAAGTCTCAACCTGGTTCCCCCTTTTCCTAAATTTTTCGCTATCCATAGTTGCCGAGAACCCCTGTTGCAAGTGTTCAGTTGTCTAGAGTCATAGCAGACTTTGTTGACAAATGAGTGGTAGCTTAAGCTTTTAACCATACGGCCTTTATATAATGTAATTTGGTAGCATTTGGTACATTCGTCGGACAGGACGTGAGCCCAAAAACAGCAGAGTATCCAAAAGGGTCCAGCATAGTTTAAGCCCCCATGGCCCATGCCCAACGGGGTTGCAGCCCGTGGCTGGCTGTCAGTGGCAGGCTCAGAGGTTAACCTGGTCTTGCCCCTTTTAGTTCTTCTGATTTGATTAAGGCCCAGTTTTTCAGATTCCAGGTAAAGGTTCACTTTATCTTGCAACAAACCGTGTTCTATCGGTAAAGTTATTATTCCCACTAATCCATCAATCTATATAGAAATTGTTGGCCATTGTGACATTCTTTACATGGGGTCTGGGTCTATAAAATAAAGTCATCTAGTGGACAGTCAATTTGGGCCGCTTCCCAGGCAAATTTCTTTGCACAGTGTCCTAATGCTGTATACCAGTCTGTTTCAAATATCTCCCAATTTACTGGTAATAACAATTCCCACCCACAGAACAGCTTAGTTATCTGTACTGACTCGAATTGGTGTTGATCCCCTTGTGTGTCACAACACTCAGGGCAATGTATATGTCAGTTAAAGGCTACACAGGACCATATACGGTGACAGTGCCTACACTGACACTCTACCCAACCACTGTGTTGAGCCCCTGGATGCTTTATACAGCGTATGCGATCTGGTGGTGGTGGTTCAAGAATTAGGGAATCTTCTTTCTCAAGGTCACAAGCTAACACAAGGATTGGGCTAATTAGGCCATCAGTAACATATGCACCTGCCCCCCCACTCTGCCAGGGGATGGTTCCCTCTTTCCATGAAATGAATCGCCTTCTCTCAAGAATTTGTCCTGGGGCTAATTGAAACCAGGATCTCAGGCTAGGTTTTACGCTGAAACTTTCAGGAAATACCTGTCGGGCTCTTAAGTCTCTTTGCTCTGGGGATAACTCATTCTAGTCCTCGATATGCCTTCTCCATTCAGGTGAAGAATTCATAAAGGTCTCTTCTGGAGTTTGAGTCGCAGGTCCCCAGGCGCGGACGACACAGTCCACTCCTTCAGGGGTGGTGGAGCAACAGGTCCTTTCACTCTGGTTGCATGTGTCCACCCTCGTTCTGCTGTATGGACTGCGGTCTCTGTTGTGAGCAGTACCTGGAAGGGACCTTCCCAAAATGGGGTTAAAGAAGTTTCTTTCCAGTTTTTAATTATGACCCAATCCCCTGGGTTTATTTTATGTATTTTGAAATCGAATGGTGCTGTTTGGGCTAAGGGTCCTCGCTCTCTTATTTCTGTTAATCTTTTTGTAAGTGTTTGTATGTATGGTCTTAATTTGGTGTCAATATTGTTATAGTCACCTACTGCATCTTTTAACCAGATATAAGGCATTCCATAAAGCATTTCATATGGTGATAGACCGAGGTCTGCCCTGGGTTGGGTTCGGATACGTAGCAAGGCTAATGGTAAGCATTTAACCCATGACATCTGGGTTTCAATCATCAATTTAGTTAGGGCTTGCTTTAGAGTCTGGTTCATTCGTTCTACCCTCCCTGAACTCTGGGGGTGCCAAGGTGCTTCCATGATTCCTAATGCAATTGTTATTTCTCTGAGTAGTTTGGAAGTAAAATGAGTTCCCCTGTCTGAACCTATACTATATACTATTCCATATCTGGGAATTATATTTTCAAGTAATACTTTGATCACAAAATTTGCTGTAGCCCTCCGAGTAAGTATTGCTTCTACCCAGTGGGTCAGATGGTCAGTTATTACTAATAAGTATCTCCATCTGTTCACAGGTGGCAATTCTGTGAAATCCACCTGGATTCGCTCGAAGGGTCGGTATGCAATATTCCGTCCTCCTACAGGGGTATTTCTCATAACCTTTTTATTTATTTTTTGACATGTCAAGCAGTGGCTGGTAACTTGCTTAGCGATTTCGAAAATTCCTATACACCCATAACATTGTAAAAACTGGTCACATAGAGCTCGGGTTCCCCAGTGAGTGGTCTGATGTAACTTCACTAATATTGCCCGTGCCATTGGTTTAGAAACTACTTTTCTCCCATCCGCTAGGATCCATGACCCCCCTTCCTGCTTCTTTGCCCCTATTCGTGTTAGTTCTTTCTCCTCTCTTTCTGAAAATACTGGTATTTCTAACTTTTCGGGCTGTTGTAAATTTAATATATGTAACTTGGTTATTTCCCCCTTTTCAGCTGCATCTTTTGCCACTTTGTCTGCTAAGTTATTTCCTCGGATTATGAATGATATTCCCTTTTGATGTCCTTTTACATGGACTACTGCTATCTCTAGGGGTTTCCTTAAAGCTTCTAATACTTGATTTACCAACTCTTCATGTATTAGTGATTTACCTCTCGTGCTTATTAACCCCCTTTCTTTCCAAATTTTCCCAAATGTGTGCACGACTCCATAAACATACCTTGAATCAGTGTAGACAGTTCCTCTTTTTCCTTTTAATAATTCAAGAGCCCGGTAGAGGGCATATAATTCACACCCTTGTGCTGACCAGGCTGAACTAAGCTTTCCTGATTCTGCAATTGTCATGCTATCCCCATTAATTATTGCATATCCAGAAATTCTCTTCCCATCTTTGTATCGAGAGGAGCCATCAACTAAATATTTTTCTCCTTTTTCTAATTCCACTTCTAAATCTTCCCTGACTTTGGTTTGCAATTGTATTAGTTCTGAACAGTCATGCTCTAATATTTGAGGCAGTTCGCTTGGTTCCCCATATAGGAATTGGGCCGGGTTCTGATTGTTGGTTACTAGGAGTTCTAATTCTGGACTGTGGATTAATATAGCTTCATATTGTAAAATGCGAGCATCTGTTAGCCATTTCTCTACCTTTTGATTCAGTATTGCTCGTACAGCATGGGGAGTGTAAACTGTAATCTTTCCTCCAAAGGTGATTTTACGGCTTTCTTCCACTAATATAGCAGTGGCTGCGACAGCTTGCAGACACACTGGCCAACTTCTGCTGACTGGGTCTAGTAATTTTGACAGGTACGCTACTGGCTTTCAATGGTCTCCTTTCTCTTGGGTTAATATTCCATAAGCAATTCCTTGTTCTACATTTACAAACAACTGAAAGGGTTGCTTCAGTTCAGGAAGTGTCAAAACTGGAGCTCTGGTTAGAGCTCTTTTGATTTCTTCTAGCTTTTCACTATCTTTGTCATTCCACTTCACCACTTCTTGGGTAAGCTTTTCATATAAAAACTTTACTAATCCACTATAACCTTCAATCCACAATCTGCAGTATCCTAATAATCCCAGTAACCTTCTTATATCTCTTTTAGTTCTTGGGGGGGTTATGGTCAATATTCCTCTCACTCTTTCAGCATCTAGCCGTTTAGTTCCCTTATCTAACCAGTGACCTAAACATTTTACTTTTTGTTCCACAAATTGTAACTTCTTTCTGGAAACTTTTAATCCTTTTTCTCCCAGGAAGTTTAAAAGTTTTATTGTGATTTCTCTGACTCCCTCTTCACTTTCCCCAGCAATCAATAAATCATCTACATATTGTATAATTTCTATTCTTAGGGGTTTAGGGAATTCTAACAGTAGTTTTTCTAGGGCCTGTCCAAACAGGTTTGGGGATTCTGTGAACCCCTGAGGAAGAACTGTCCATCTTAATTGTTGTTTCCTCCGTGTTTGCGGATCTTCCCATTCGAAGGCAAAGATATTTCTGCTCCCTTCATCTAATGGGCAGGCCCAGAAGGTATCCTTTAAGTCGACCATGCTATACCATATATAGTTAGGAGGAATACAACTCAAAAGGATGTATGGATTTGGAACTACAGGGAATCTAGCAATTGTTTTTTTGTTTACTTCCCTTAGGTCTTGAACTAGCCTAAAGGTACCGTCCTCCTTTTTGACTGGAAGTATAGGGGTGTTATGAGGGGACATACAGACTTCTAAAGTTCCATTTGCCAATAACTTGTCTATAATGGGTTTAAGTTTTGCTCTTCCTTCTTGAGAAATAGGATATTGTTTTATTTGTATTGGGTGGTTGGGATCAATGATTTCTATTTTTATGGGGTCTATCTTTAATTTTCCCACTTGGTCTTCTGAGGCCCACACGCTGGGGTTAATCTTTTCCTCATCTCCCTCTTTGAGAGTCATTATTTTAACTTTCATTTCTCCTTCTTCTGGCACAACTCCTATTCCCAGGGCAACTTGTAGGTCTCTCCCTAAAAGATTACAACCTGCTTCAGGTATTAATAGCAAATCTCCCACTGTAATTTTGATTTCTCCCTCAATTTGGACTTGTTTTATTATAGGCACTGGGAATCCCTCTCCCTTTGCCCCAATTACTCTAATTGTGTCCTTACTGGCTCTACAACCTTGAGGAACTTTGATTAAACACGATTTATCTGCACCCGTATCTACAAGAAATTCATATTCTTCATCCTGGGGACTTAATCTCAACTTTATCAAGGGCTTTTTATTA
This sequence comes from Neopelma chrysocephalum, assembly GCF_003984885.1. Taxonomy (NCBI): domain Eukaryota; kingdom Metazoa; phylum Chordata; class Aves; order Passeriformes; family Pipridae; genus Neopelma; species Neopelma chrysocephalum. Next base: position 448,889 of record NW_020925185.1, read on the forward strand.
TGTTTTTCTCCCAGGAAATAAAGCCCCTGACTTCCCTAATCCCTTTCGGCTTCTTCAAACAGTTTCGTGTCCTTTTGTCTCTTGGGGCAGTTTCTCTTTAAATGACCTTTTTCCCCACAGTAATAACATGCAAACTCTTGGCCCCTTGAGACAGTTCGTTGGGGTTTGTCTGTGCCCAGACCCCCCTTTTTCCTTTCTCCTTTAAAACCCTTCCTCTCATCTGATTCTACACCTTTATGTGATTCTCGGATGGCAGCTACTAACACTTTTGCCTTTGTTTTTGCTTTTTCATCATCTCTTCGCACATAAACCTTTTGTGCTTCTCTCAGTAAATCTTCAAGCCCCTGGTGCTGCCAATCGTCTAATTTTTCTAATTTTTTTCAGATATTGTTCCAGGAATTACTTACAAAGTTGGCCTTTAGTACCACTTGTCCAGTTGGAGTTTCTGGATCAATCCCTGAGTATTGCTGTAAGTCTTTTCTTAGTCTCTCTAGCCACGCACTCGGGGTTTCATCTTTTTCCTGTTGGCTTTTAAATGCCTTTGTGACATTCTGCCCACGAGGCACAGCTTCTTTAATTCCTCTTATTATTAAGGTACGATAATCTGCCATGTGTTGTCGGTCTGCGGCAGAATTAGAGTCCCAATTGGGAGGATTAGTGGGCATTTTATTGTCCCCGGGGGGGCCCAATTGGTTCTCCCTGTCCCATATCCTTACCCCTGCCATCCGTATCATCTGTCTCTCTTCTGGATTGAATAGTATTCCCAGAATATATTGCATTTCTCCC
>NW_020925185.1:449774-493063 GCF_003984885.1 Neopelma chrysocephalum
CAAGGGCACTTCTCTAAGTGGGTATAATTCTCGTGTCGAGTGCACCCCTTCATTTTCCTCACTAGAGCTGTCTTGTTCTACTAAAAGGGCTCTAACTTCCCTTGGGGTGGTTCGTCTCTTCTTCCGAGTCTTATGTTTTTCAGGACTCTCACTCTTACGATTTTGCAGGGTAGTGGAGTCTGCAGTTAAAGGAGTTTGTACTGGGGAAGAATTACTCAGGGGTACTGTGGGAACAGCCGCTGAAGGGGGCTGTAAAGAAGATGATGGAAGGGACTGTGGAAGGGGTTGTAAAAGGGGTTGATGAGGGGGTGGATTATAGGGTGGAGGTAAATTGTCTAATGGCTCCCATTTGGTTTCTGTTTGTTCCTTTTCAGTTTGTTTTTCTTTCGTTAGCTTATAGACTTTAGTAGGTTCTGGCCAAACCTCCTCTTTCCAGCAAGCAGCATATTCACTTTCTTCAGAGTTTATCGGCTTCTTGCTGTTTACGTAAGTGTTGAGGGCTTGGCATATCCAACCCTCAAATGATCCATACACAGGCCACGAGATATCATCATCCCTTATTTTCTGTTTAGACCACTCAATCATGCAGAACTGAATCATCTTTGATTTTTCCTTATTCTTAGTACTCTCCCTCTTTTCCCAGTTTAAAATCATTACCCCTAAAGGACTGTCTAGAGGTATAACCGGCAATGCCTGCCTGCTCCCTTCCTTCCTGAGGCAACTAATTCCCTGCCCCATATTCCGAGGTCCCTCCTAAAGTCTTCCTGCCTTCCTACCGACCCTCTGGGATCCCTTCTAGGATTTTTCACCCACTCAGTGGTCCCTTTTGAAAAACTCCCACCGACCCCAGAGGTCCACTCATCAATTCAATCGCTTCGTCCCTTCACCTGCTGTGCCCCTCGCGGGGAGACAGAAACGAGGTTAGAAGGACTCCGATCTCGGGTCGCAGCGTTGCTGCGTCTCATTCACTCATTCACTCCGACCTCTTTTATCCGCCCCCCCGAAGTGATACTCACAGTCCGTTGTTCTCACTTGGGTCTTCGTGCACAAGAATTATGGGCCTTTTGCTGCAGCGCTCTGGGAGCTTCTTAATTCCTTGCTCTCATCATATGCATGTGTTACCCTGGTCCCTGTTGAGATACTAGGCCTGTGAATAGGTTGCTGAAAAGACAGCGGGCGCGCCCTATTCCAGACACTAAATATCTCTCAGAACACAAAGGGTATCACGTCGGATAGGTCACCAAGTTTGTGAGAAATAAAATCTCAGATTCAAGTAATTTCCAATTAGAATTTATTATATGGTGAGAGCAAAACAGCGCCGTGGTGTACAAGCAGAGTCCAAAGGACCCCGTATGCTTGTCACACCCAGAGTAGACATAGGGTCCTACTTTTATCCTCAGTTATTTCATGAATATTCATTATACATAGGCATAAACATTATACATTGTTATGTCAGGAATTCAACAGAAGTTTTCTTAAACAAAAGTGTTACACATTGTTAAATCAGACATTTAACAGATGTTTTTCTTACACAAAAATGTTATCTACTTACAAATATACCTTGTAAGTTCAGACATTCAACAGATAAATTCTCAAGAAAAGTGTTATCATCCAATTAACTAGATGAAGGATCTTCACAAGGGAGGTGACTTGTTTTATGTCTTTATAGGGGCCCAATTAAGTTTTACGATTTGTTTTCTCTTCTTTCTCTAGGTTACACTGACCTTACGCTGTTTTCTTTTTCAGTGACTTGAATCATTCCCATTATCACACTTGGATCTGTTAATATCACCTGATAGGAGAGGAAATAGCCCGGGGGCCCCACAGGCAGGACTCCCCGCTGCTGCGGCGGCAGGGGGGGCTGGAGCTGCAGGCGCGGCGGCCTCTGGACCAGCTCCTGCAGGACAGGCGGGGGCTGGGCAGGCGGGGGCTGCCGGACGACTCCCTGCTGCTGCGGCGGCGGCGGCGGCAGGGGGGCTGGGACAGCCGGCTCGGCAGGACAGGCGGGGACCGAGGCTTTCGGAGGAGCCGCTACTACGGCAACGGGCGCGGCAGGGGGAGGGGCCGCAGGAGCGGCTGCAGGAGCAGCTACAGGTCCCGGAACTGCGGGAGAGGCAGGGGCGGTGCTGACAGGCGAGGTCTCTGCCCTGACTGACACGGGGGGTGGGGACGGAGCCGCCCCCTTCCCCCCACCTCCCCCTACAAAGGGAGAGCCGTCCAGCTTTACGGCGGGGGGGGGGGGGAAGAGGAAGAGTTTTTAATCTCTGCCCCTCATGAAGAGGGAACAGAGACGCGAAAACGGGGCAAGGCAATCTCAGCTGCTGAGAGGAGACAAAAGCGAGGTTTACCCCCTTTTGATAGTGACAGGGCTGACACAGGCACAGAAGCAGAAGACGGATCAAGCGATAGCTCGGGGGGGTGGAAGTAGGAAGTAGATCCTCCTGTAGTAAAACCAAAGGCAAAGGGGAGGAGAGTCCGTGAAGCCCTAGCAGACCCAGATCCAGTAGCTAGTAGAACAAGAACAAAGGATAAGCCGCCGTTAGAAGCCCCCTTAAGACAGGCCCAATCAGGGCCCAATATTAATAAAAGTTCCTTTCTCACTGGTTGAATTGCAACAATGGAAAGCTTCTGTAGGGGCATATAGAGATAACCCAGAGAGAGTAGCAAATTATGTACAGAGAGCAATCAAAACACAAAACCCCAACTGGTATGACCTGGAAGTGATGATGGATACCTTATTAGACCAAACAAAGAAAGAGATGGTAAAAAGAGCTGCTCAAGCTGCAATTGAGATACTGATAACTTCTGGACAGTTTCCAGGGGAAGATCTTAAGGATATTTTCTCCCCTGATGATCCTAAATGGGATCCTAATATACCAGCAAAATTGGAAGCATTGAAACGTTATCAAGACTGGGTAATCTATGGATTCTGACACGGGGTTCTGAAGGCAGTGAGTTGGTCAAAGATGTATGAAGTTAGACAGGACAAGAATGAGTTGCCCACAGATTTTCTGAATAGGCTGAAGATGGTCATAAGAAAATACACTAACATTGATATGGAGTCAGATCTGGGGAAAAAGCACCTGATGTATTTATTTATAGGACAGTCTGCAGATGATATAAGGAAAAAACTGCAAAAGGCAGGTGGTGATAAAAAGGATATTGGTGAGTTATTGGATATAGCTTGGACGGTATATCGGAATAGAGATCAGAAAGCCAGGGCAAGGGTGATGGAGCTAGATAGGGGCTATCAGGAACACTGCAAACGCAACCACGAGTATTACAGGTCTAATTGCCAACAGGACAGAGCAAATGATAGATGTGCTTTTTGTAAAAGAAAGGGACATTGGAAAAGGTAGTGCCTGGATCTGAAGAAAAATGAAAATCCTCCTCCCCCTCCACCTCCAGCCCTCCAACTCACTGTGAACCAGAATGCATGAAGGGGACCGGAGGTTTCTGTCCCAGCGTAACCTCTGGTTGTAGCAAAGCTGGGAGGGGAGGACGTGGAGTTTTTGGTCGACACAGGTGCGGCATATTCCGTGTTAAATACTTTAGAAGGAAAATTGAGTCATGAGACTATAACTGTGGTAGGGGTTACAGGGGTAAGTGAAACAAGGCCATTTTTTAAACCTTTAAGATTTAAATTGGGTAAGGACTGGGTGACTCATCAATTCCTCTATATGCCAAACTCTCCTAAGCCTTTATTGGGTAGGGATTTACTGGAAAAATTAGAGGCTGAAATTAAATTCTGCAAGGGGGGAGAAATAAAAGTTATAATTCCAGATACTAAATATATCGAGGTAGCTGCTTTCTTTATACAGGAGAACCATGGAGAGATCCCTGCAGAGGTTGAGAATGCTGTCATTCCTTTAGTTTGGGCCAATGAATACCCTGGGAAGTCAAAGCAAGCTGAACCAGTAAGCATCACACTCAGACCAGGAGCAGCTCCGGTAAGGCAAAAGCAATATCCTTTGAAACTAGAAAGCCAAAAAGGCTTATCACCTATAATTGAAAGGTTTCTTAAATTTGGCTTATTGGTAGAATTTGAATCCAGATTTAATACCCCCATCCTACTGGTGAAAGAAGCTGATGGCAAAACCTATTGGTTAGTCCAAGATGTTAGGGCCATCAACAAAATAACTGAGACTATATACCTGGTGGTAGCCAACCCCTATACCCTATTAACCACGTTGACAGAAGATCTAGGGTGGTTTACTGTACTTGATCTTAAAGATGCCTTTTTCTGCATTCCTGTACATAAGGACAGCCAAGAGCTTTTTGCTTTTGAATGGGAAAATCCTGAGACAGGGAGGAAAAGACGGCTGACCTGGAGAGTTCTGCCACAGGGCTTTAAGAACACCCGGACTATATTTGGGAACCAACTGGCAAAAGAACTGGAGGACTGGAGAAGACAGCAGCCAGAAGGAGTTGTCCTGCAGTATGTAGACGACATACTGATTGCAGCCAAAAGTCGGGACCAATGCATCGAGCTCACTGTAAGTCTCTTGAACTTTTTGGGACTAAGTGGGTATCGGGTCTCGAGAGCGAAAGCACAGATTGCCAAAGAGATAGTCATCTACCTGGGGCTTGAAATTTATTGTGGGCACCGACGGCTCAGCACAGACCGGAAAGAGGCCATCTGCCGTCTCCCAGAGCACCACACGGTATGAGAGATGCAGGCCTTCCTAGGAATGGTAGGATGGTGTCGTCTGTGGATAGCTAACTATGGGTTGCTAGTCAAACCTCTATATGAAGCCATGAAAACGGCCAAGGAAGGAGTTGTAACATGGACAGATGAGACCAGAGATGTAAACAGCCAAAACAATCCTTGATGTCAGCTCCAGCACTAGGATTGCCAGATCTAACTAAACCTTTTGAACTGTTCACACATGAGCAACTGAATGTCGCCCTGGGGGTATTATCACAAACTCTGGGAAGCCAGCAAAGGGCTGTGGCTTACTTCTCTAAGCAGCTAGACAGTGTTAGCCAAGGGTGGCCAGGGTGCCTGCGAGCTGTTGCAGCAACTGTTATCCTGATTGAGGAGGCCCGGAAACTCACCCTTGGGCAGCACATCATTGTGTATGTACCCCATGCATTTCAAGCTGTGCTCGAACAGAAGGGAGGCCACTGGCTGTCCCCCAGCAGAATGCTTAAATACCAGGTTGTGTTGTTGGAACAGGACGATGTTACCCTGAAAACAACATCTATTGTAAACCCTGCTATGTTTCTGTCCTCAACATTAACCGACACTGTCCCTGAGCATGACTGCAGACCATAGAGGAAACCTACTCCAGCAGACCCAACCTGAAACATGTGCCTCTGGAAAACGCAGACTGGGAACTGTATACAGACAGAAGCAGCTTTATGCGAGACGGTAAGCGCTTCACAGGATATGCAGTGACCACCAAGGACGAAGTAATCGAGGCGAAAGCCTTGCCAGCGGATGTGTCATCCCAAAAAGCAGAACTGATTGCACTGACAAGAGCTCTAGAACTGAGTGAAGGGAAGAAGGTAAATATCTGGACTGATTCTAAATATGCATTCAGTGTTGTACATGCCCATGGAGCCATCTGGAAAGAGAGAGGGCTATTAACTGCCCAAGGCAGTGGGATTAAACACGCAGACCAAATCCATGCACTCCTGCAGAGCATTTGGAAGCCAGAAGAAGTAGCTATTATGCATTGCAGAGCTCATCAAAAGGGGAAAACAACTCCCGAATTGGGAAATCATTTTGCTGACCAGGCAGCAAAAGGGGCTGCAGAAAAAGGCATCCTAGCAGTAATACCACAAAAAGAAATTGATTTGACAGGATGCACCCCAAAATATGATGAGAAAGAAAATGAGCTAATTAAATCACTTAAAGCTGAGATCAAAGAAGGTTGATGGGCTGTTACCCCTACAGGACAGATTGTAATTCCACCACCGCTCCTTAGAGAGATAGCTCTGCAGGAACATGAGGCTACCCACTGGAGAACAGAAGACCTCCTAAAACATCTGAAGAAGAGAGCGATAGGGACAGGTATGACCGAAGTTGTGCAGTCCATAGTGATTAGGTGTGAAATCTGTAAGCTAAACAACCCTGATGTAGCATGGGTCTTTATATAATAAAGAAATGCAGTCTGCTTTCCAATGAGGTGGAAATCAGACTTTATTCAAATCTGGCGCTCCCTTTTATCCCCTAAAACCATGTGACCTTGTGACCAATGGGGTTGTCTATTCAGGTCCATGCCCCCTCAGGCTCTCTGCCCCTGGTGCGTCCTCCTGCACCCTTGGACACGCCTCCTACATCACCCCCTTCTCAATTATCTAAGAAGGTCACGAAAACAGTGCAAAAACAACAGTGCAAACAATCTGAACAGTACATTGTAAACTACCAAAGCTTGCAATGACCCAGCACATCGCTTGCTTTGGCCTCTTATACATCTATTGTAAACCTTTTAAAACTTCCTTATATTTCTAAAGGTAGTGCAACTTGGAGAAATAACTTCATTAACTTAGGGGCCTTAGCCCAACCGTGCATACTTATAATCTTTATTAATCTGAGGGTTTATATATCTGGTGAGTTCAACTTTATTTCAAAAACAGGCTAAGCTTAGCAAAACTAAATTCTCTTAAAGTGACCATGTGGCAGAGGTAATGTTATTTTTGTGAGGTGTTTGGTGTTAAGGCATTTGTCCAGTCAAACAACTCTCTTATTCATTCACACACTCATTCACTAACGGCCGTTATTCCATTCATCATACACACATTCAAGGATTTTTATAGACTGCTTTTTGCCACACTGGTCGTCCTTAAATGTAAACCTGAAATGAAAACATAACCTTTTCATAACTTCTGTGTTACTCTGGTTCTTGCTGCTGTGGTTGTATACCTAGGTAGGGTCTAAAACACCTGGAAGGAATTCATTTCAGCTCTTCTCCTGTAGCCACACAGGCGTAGCCTCGTCCCCAAGTCATGAGATTTAACGGTCCCATCCACTGCCCTGAAATCAAATCTCTTACCATGACTGGTGGTTTGGGAGAGGCGAAAGCCTGAGCCCTGTGCTGCCTTTCGTACCTGCTTCTTTCAGCACTGTCACAATTTAAAAAATTGATAACATACATGGCTTTCCACAGACGCTCTTGCAGGCTACAGACAGATTCCCCCTTTTTTTTGTTTAGCTAACATGTCTTTCAGTGTGCGATGTGCCCTTTCAACAATTGCCTGTCCGGTGGGTGAGCGTGGAATACTTGTGATGTGTGAAATTCCCCAGTCTGACAAGAAATTTCTTACCTTTTTTGAGATGAAAGCTGGTCCGTTGTCAGTTTTGATCTGTTTTGGGGTGGTACTGGATCTGTGAAAAGGAGGCCTGGAAAGTTTTGCCCCTTGATAAAGGTCGGGCCTATGCCCTAGGGACTGTGATCCCAAACATAACAGTTCTTCACCAAATTGATGAACAAAGAGAATGGGAAAGAACTTATCCAAAAAGAGTAAAAAGAACCAACAATGGCCTTGTTGAATGTCCCACGCTTTTTCACAGCATAGTCAGAGCCTTGATCCCGTCTCTAGGAGTAAGTGAATTGGAAAAAACAATTGTTAACATTTCAGCTGTTATGGAAAACATTCAAGATCAAACTTCAGATGGAATCATAGCTTTAAAGGAGGAAGTCCATAGTTTGTCTCATGGAGTACTACAAAACTGACTGGCCCTCAATATTCTGCTAACCTCACAAGGAGGTGTCTGTAAAGTCATCAACACCAGTTGCTGTTCTTACATAGACCAGAGTGGTAGAATTAATAACAATTTGGCTGCAATTTGGAACCAAATCAAAATGCTGCATCAGGTATCTCTGGATGATGTCTTGCTGAGTTTGGGAGACATCCTCCACACAGTCACTTCATGGTTACCGAACTGGACCTGGATGAAACAACTGTTTATATTAGTGATATACATAGTCAATGTTTGTATAATAGCTCATTGTATGAACCAATGTTGTAAATGTTGTAGATGTAAGTAGTAGAGATTGGACAAGACCTTTGAATTTTGTCCAGTCTCTAAAGGGACGAATCTGTTGCCTTAGGGTTTTTTTGATTTTTTGATTTTTCTAATTTTTATAGGTTTTAGAAGTAGTTATGTAGTAAATGTAGATTTTAAAAGCAGCTGCATTTATTCCCTCACCCTTTAACACAGTAGCTACACATATCCCCAACCCTCTTACCCCATTCCGTGTTGCCCATATCAATTCCCCCCTAAATTCCATTAGCATATTTAGTCTTCTTTTCAAGGTAGGCCTTCTTCTGTTTAAGAACATCTGCTCCCTAACCTGAACTGCAAGATATAACCAAGGACTGTATGCACTGTGTGCTCCGAAGAACACCAAGATGAAGAAGAAGTGGTCCCAAAACGACCCCAGACCCAGTTCCCGAGGGGTGGGTCAGGGGGTGGAATAGGGCAAAGACTGGGGAGCGGACAAATCAGGGATTGGATGGACATTCATCATGGCTAGGCTTCGCGAACGAAGATTTGGGAAGGGCTCTACCCACTTTTCTTGCAAGCGCGTTGGTGGCTAAAAAGGCCAATACGAGAAAGGCAAGTCCGGTTGCAAAAGACACAGCAGAAAGACTCCTTAGATGGTATATTCTGCAAGGCTCGATTCTTTCTGGTTTGTCTTTTCTCCTCAAGGGAGATCCTGCATGCTTTCTCAAAAGCATCAGCAGCGTTATAGATGGTGTGTCTCCAGGCCTCCCGATTAGAGGCCAGAGTAGACCAGTTATGTTGATCAATATGCCCGAGGCTGAGTTGTTTCAGGGAGTCCTTGTATCTCCTCTTCAGGGCTCCTCTCTTGCGGCAGCCAGTGGCAAGTTCACCATAAAGCAGGATCTTAGGGAGGCGGTAGTCCTCCATCCTGGAGACATGTCCTGCCCAGCGCAGCTGTGTTCTCAGTAGCATGGCCTCAATACTTGTGATTGCTGTTTGTTCTAGAACAGACGTATTGGTCACATAATCTGACCAGTGGATGTTTAGGATTGTACGGAGACAGCGTTGATGGAAGCGTTCTAGGAGACGCAGGTGGTGGCGGTAGATGACCCATGATTCGGAACCATATAAAAGAGTAGACAGCACTATGGCTCTATAAACACTGATCTTTGTACTTTTCTTCAAGTGTTTATTATGCCATACTCTTTTATGGAGTTTTCCAAAAGCACTATATGCCTTCGCTAACCTATTGTCTATCTCCCCATCAATCTTACCATATGAGGAGACGAGGCTGCCTAAGTAATTAAACTGTTGGACTGATTTGAGTTCTAACTGGTTAATGGTGATGTGGGGATGATGGAGGACTTCCTGAGGTGCAGGTTGATGGAGAACTTCTGTCTTCTTTAAGCTGACTTCCAGCCCAAAGAGCTCAGCAGCATCTGCAAAGCAGGATGTTAAACGCTGCAGAGCTGCTTCTGTGTGGGCAACAAGGGCGGCGTCATCAGCGTAAAGCAGCTCCCGGACAAGATGGTTTAAGGTCTTGGTGTGGGCCTTCAGTCGCCTTAGGTTGAATAGGCTTCCATCAGTACGATATCGAATGTAGATACCGTCCTGATCATCGAGGTCTGCCGTGGCCCTTTGGAGCATCATGCTGAAAAAGACTGTGAATATGGTAGGAGCGAGAACGCAGCCTTGTTTCACACCATTCTTTATTAGAAAGGGCTCAGAAAGTGTGTTGCCATATCTGACTTGGCCGTGCTGATCCTCGTGGAGTGAGATGATCATTTTAAGGAACTTGGGGGGACAACCTAAACGTTCCAAAATCTGCCAAAGACCTTTTTTGCTCACAGTATCGAAAGCCTTGGTGAGGTCGACAAAGGTTACATAGAGACCTTTGTTCTGTTCCCTACACTTCTCTTGCCGTTGTCTGAGAACAAATATCATGTCTGTGGTGCTCCTGTTGGCTCTGAAACCACACTGACTTTCAGGTAGAATTTCTTCTGCTATAGCGGGTATTAGTCTGTTCAAGAGTATTCTTGCCAGGATTTTGCCAGCAATGGAGAGCAGAGTAATACCACAGTAATTTGAGCAGTCTGATTTAATTCCTTTCTTCTTATACAAAGTGATGATGACTGCATCACGAAGGTCTGAAGGTAGTTCGCCTAGTTCCCAACAGCGCACCACAAACTCATGAAATTTAGCATGGACTGCATGGCCCCCATGTTTCCAGACTTCGGGTGGAATTCCATCAACCCCAGCTGCCTTGCCAATTTTCACCTGCTGTATGGCCTTAAGGGTTTCTCCTAAAGTGGGGGCAGTATCCAATTCGTATTTCACCGGTTGTTGTGTGATGGACTGAATTGCTGAGTCTTGGACTACACAGTTGGTACTGAAAAGAGTCTGAAAGTGTTCAGACCATCTATTCAGAATGGATATTTTATCTGTCAGAAGCGTTTGACCATCTGCACTGAGTAGTGGACTTTGGACTTGGTATGTAGGCCTGTATGCTGTTTTCAGGGCCTCATAGAATCCTTTGTGATCCCCTGTATCTGCACATAGTTTAGTTTTTGCAGCTAGATCGGTCCACCACTTGTTCTGGATGACACGGAGTTTCTGTTGGAGCTTGCTGCATGCAAGACGAAAGGCTATTTTTCTTGCGTGACAGGATGGCAGTGCAAGGTGTGCTTGGTGGGCAGTTCTCTTCTTCCTCAACAAGTCCTGGATTTCTCAATTGTTTTCATCAAACCAGTCCTTGTTCTTCTTGAGGGAGAACCCTAAGGATTCTTCAGAGGATTGCAGGATGCTGCTTTTAATATGCTGCCAAATTGTTTTAGGAGAGGAATCTATAGAATCTGTGGAATGGTTTTCGAGCCTAGTTTGAAGGTTTGCCTGCAATCTTTCTCTTACTGTGGCTGATTGGAGATCGTTAACTTGGAGTCTTCTCCTTGGGATACTGCCCCTTTTGGGTTTGAATTTGAGATTGAAATTGCGTTTACAGCACACAAGCCGATGGTCTGTTTGGCCTTCTGCGCTGGGCATCACGCGGGTATGGTGGACATCGCGGACATCTCTGTGTCGCACCAAGACATAATCAATGAGGTCCAATGCTTAGACCTGGGGTGCATCCAGGTTGTCTTCAGACTATTTTTCTGCTGAAAGATAGTATTGGTGATGGTAAACTGTTGCTCCGCGCAGAATTCTAGCAGAAGTCGACCATTATCGTTGCAGTTTCCAACACCATGCTTGCCTAATATTCCTTTCCATGCTTCAAAATTTTTACCTACTCTGGCGTTGAAATCACCAAGGATAATGATCTTATCATCTGCTGGTACCTTTTGGGTAAGGCAGCGCAGGGCAGTGTAAAATTTATCTTTTTCAGCAGGGTCAGCTTGGAGAGTTGGGGCATATATACTGAAGAGGACAACGTGATGCTTGTTGTTTAGTGGAAGGCGTAGGGAGGTAATGCGGTCAGAGTGACCTGTCGGCAGATTTTCGAGTTTAGGGACTATAGAGTTTTTGATCATGAAGCCGACACCAGAGAGATGTTTTTCGGTTCTGGACTTACCTGACCAAAAGAGTGTGTAACCGGCACCGTGTTCTCTGAGGCTGCCTTCCTCATGAAGGCGAACTTCACTGAGAGCAGCTATGTCGATGTTGAGACGGGCCAGTTCATGGGCAATTAGGGCAGAACGACGCTCAGGATGTCCGCTATTCACAGAATCGAGCATGGTTCTGATGTTCCAACATGCTAGAGTTAATTTAGGTACACCTTTGGAGGCAGGTGCATGCCTTTGTCTTTTGCTCTTTGTGTGACCGCATTGGAAGAAGATGCCCGTTGGTCTGCGGTTAACCAACCGGGTGAAGGTGGAGATGAGCTTTGTTTAGGCCACCTTTTCTAGGCCCCTCTCCGAGTGGAGCAAGCAGTGCTGTCCTTGAAAAGGCTGCTTGGTCGTTCAGGGTGCTGCTGAAAGAGACTGTCATCTCCGGTCAGTCTCAAATGACCAATATCCTGAACCGCCTGCATGCAGGGTTGAGTCTGCGGCTCCCAGTGCACCTTTCACCTACCGTTTCGACCCTCGCCCGTCGCTGCAGGACTTTTTGCATGTGGGTAAAGCCTTCAAGCCTGCGCAATGGATTTTTTAGGTGAGATGCAGTATGCGCGGAACTGAACCCACCCTTTAATCCTAAGGTTCATCTGGCAGGGCCGAGCAAGCTTGGACGGTGGCAGCGAGGTCCTCAGGACGTAGGTTTGATTAGAGTGACCTTCTCTTAGATGGATGGCCTTCCAGGGCTAAGCGAGCTCCATCTGCCCGGGTTTGGGATGAGAGTTGTCCTTCTCCTAGGATGACTGCCAGAAGGCTAACGAGCTCATCCTGCCCAAGAATGTAGTGTATCTGGTCCTATGGTTTTGACCTGTCTGGCATGGGCGACCCTACCGAAGGCATGAACCCTCGCCAGCATAGCTCGCAACCACATAGGGGTACATAGGCTACGTACCTGTTAGAACGAGTTGGGCAAATCTTTCATTTCCTACTTTACTAACACCTATTTATATACCATCTTAAGGAGATAACCAGGAACAGCCCTTTGTCTTGCCCACCCTTTCAGGATGTAACAGAGCAAAGCAAATATATCCAGAACATGCCGAACCTGGGCAGTAGCCGCAGGTGAGCCAAAAGTAAATAAGTAAATAGACAAGCAAACTAACCAACTGACCAACCGTTCTGGCCCCTGTACCTATCCAAGGCTGGGGTGCCTTTCAAGGCCCCAGCCTGGCTGGGATCCCCATCAATCTAGAAGAACCCACTATCCACCCTGACGTTATCCTTCCCCCACTGTGTCACCACAAATTTCAGGCGCATTGCTCACCTGTGACGTTTCATACGGGACAGCCCTGCTCTCCCACCCGCCAGTCGGAGGACAACGACGACCCGCTCAAAACCTTTCCCCTCTGCTCTCTTCCCCTTCCCTGCCCCCTCCCCCCCCCAAACCTGGAACAGCAAACCTCTGTGTGCTCCGAAGCTGCCCTCTCCTCTTCCATGGGGGTGCAGTACCTGCCAGAAAGGCTCCCCCTCTCTCTCTGTCCTTTCTCCTGCTGTAGCTGCGCCTGGGCTCCAAACCGCGCGCGGCACGGGACCCCTGCAGCGTGCACAGGAGCTCCCGACCCGTGCGTGGTCCCGCGCCGGGGCGCAGGGGCTTCCGGCCAGCGCGTGGTCTTGCGCGGTGCGCACAGAGACTTCCGACCGGCGCGGAGCACCCCCGCCCCCCCCGCCCCCCCCACCCCCTGCCCCCCAACCCCCCGCCAGCGCGGGACCCCTGAAGCGCGCACAGGAGCTCCCGACCCGTGCGTGGTCCTGCGCCACGGGCGCAGGGGCTTCCGGCCAGTGCGTGGTCTTGCGCGGCGGGCACAGTGGCTTCCGGCCAGCACGTGGTCTTGCGCGGCGCGCGCAGAGACTTCCGACCGGCGCGGAGCACCCCCCCCCCCCCCCCCCCCCCCCCCCCCCCTGCCCCCCAACCCCCCACCGGCGCGGGACCCCTGCAGCGCGCACAGGAGCTCCCGACCCGTGTGTGGTCCCGCACCACGGGCGCAGGGGCTTCCGGCCAGCGCGTGGTCTTGCGCGGCGTGCGCAGAGACTTCCGGCCGGCGCGGAGCACCCCCGCCCCCCCCGCACCCCCCACCCCCTGACCCCCCGCCGGCGCGGGACCCCTGCAGCACGCACAGGAACTCCCGACCCATGCATGGTCCTGCGCCACAGGCACAGGGGCTTCCGGCCAGCACGTGGTCTTGCGCGGCGCGCGCAGAGACTTCCGGCCGGCGCGAAGCACCCCCCCCCCCCCCCCCCCCCGACCCCCCGCCAGCGCGGGACCTCTGCAGCGCGCACAGGATCTCCGACCCATGCGTGGTCCTGCGCCACAGGCGCAGGTGCTTCCGGCCACCGCGTGGTCTTGCGCGGCGTGCGCAGAGACTTCAGGCTGGCGCAGAGCAACCCCGCCCCCCCTGCCCCCGCCCGCCCCCTGCCCCCCGACCCCCTGCCGGCACGGGACCCCTGCAGCGCTCACTGGAGCTCCCGACCCGTGCGTGGTCCCGTGCCGCGGGCGCAGGGGCTTCTGGCCAGCGCATGGTCTTGCGCGGCGCGCGCAGAGACTTCCAACCGGCGCCGATTGGATGGACATTATTATAAAATTATAACACCGGGTCGGGGGCAGTGTGCATGTGACTTGTAACCCCAATGCCTGAGAGACATCATTAAAACCTTCCCTTACCTCCAAATTAAGTTGCCCTAGAGTTTTTTTTTCTCCCTAAGTTTTCTTTAGGCAACATGTCTAAGGCTTTTGATGAAAAGCAAACCAAATATGTGTCACCATCTGAATGGTTAGAAAGATTAAAGAAAAACATACAACAGTATTCGGGGGTCCAGTTGGACAGTCCAGCAGGGCAGCAATTGCTGAAAGCTTTTTTTTGTGACTCATTTGTGGCCGGATATTAGGCAGAAAATAGAAAAGTTGGAGGACTGGAATGAGAAAGATATGAATGAGTTGTTGAAGGAAGCTCAGAAAGTATATGTTCGGAGAGATGAAGAGCAGGAAAAGCAGAAGATTCAGTTAATGATAGCTATGGCTGAGGAAGTGAATGAACAAGAGGGGTAACGGGCCCCAGGGCAGAGAAGGGCGTATGTACCACAAGGGAAATATGCAAATGGTCCCAGTAATTATAGAGGACAGGGGACTCAATACCCTAGAGGAAGTCCCCGAGCACTAACAAAACTGGGGATGCAAACAGCCCCCCCAGAATGTACAAAGTAAGGGAAGAGCTTGTTTTTACTGTGGACAAGAAGGACATTTTAAAAGGGATTGCCATAGGCGCCAAAAAGACATCCAAGTCTTCCAGTTACAGGAGAACTCGGAATAGGGGTGACAGGGTCTCTGCCTCCTGGGGTCAGATACCGGAAGAGAGCCCTTGATAAATTTAAAACTGGGACCCCAGGAGGATGATACCATCTTTCTAGTGGACTCAGGGGCTCAAAGGACCTGTGTAACCCAACTTCCATTGGGAATAAGAGTATCAAACCAAACAGTCACAGTACAGGGAGCAAAAGGAGAACACTTTGAGGTACCTGTGGCCCCATCAGTATTAATAAAAGGAAATGGGAAGGTGATTGAGGCATATCTAGTGATTGCACCCCAGGCAGGGGTGAATCTGTTAGGCAGAGATCTAATGGGAATCCTGGGAGTAGGGGTGGTACCTCAAGGGGAGGGGGTAGAAGTTTGTAGTGGGTTGGCTTTTGGATTTTTTAGGCCTTCCTTAGCAACGGGGTCAGAAATCTAAGGAAGTATTCTATATCATCCTTTAGCGTAACACGACATATAAATAAGGCGGAGATAAGAGACCTCACTCTCTTCCGGCGAGGTTTGGGAACAGTAGGTCCCTATGTTGGTCTTGCTTATCTGGAGCTGAGGCCTGCAGCCACTGCTGTTGTCTGCCACGCGTGAGGGGAGAGTGCTGGGCCGGGTCTGGCTGTCCTGCTTTTCTCAAGGGAAGTGGTGAGATTTTGCTAGTTCTTTATTTTGCTGGTTACCAGGTTTTTTCGATTGTGCATATTCGTTTTGTTTTCTTCTTTTTTGTCCCTTTTTGTCCCTTTTTCCCATTTTCCCTTCCCCTCTTCCCCTTCTTGGGAGTTGTACATAATATCCTTACTGTATATAACTGTAATATATGTAAAAATACACATATATTTTGGTATAATTCGGTTGGTTTCAATTTTTCTCAGTTTCTATAGGTTTTTTTCCCTTTGCCTAAGGGGGGAGGGAGGGGAAGGGCTTTTGCTGAGTTTTACAGACTTGGCGGGAAGCCAACTCTAACTTGCTCAAAGTTAAACTCTTCATCTTAAGTGAAGATTTGGGCATAAATCCTGAAGTGTGGGCCGAAGACAGGAACAGGGGAAGATTGAAAATAGAATCCTTTACAGTGGAATTGTATACAGAAATTCCGATTCGTGTTCGCCAATACTCCATTCCCCTGGAAGGGAAAAGAGGCCTTTCACCAGTGATAGGGAACTTAATACGTGATGGATTATTAGAATCTTGCACGTCACCGTACAATACCCCCATCTTGCCAGTAAGAAAAGGCGACAGGACATATCGATTGGTCCAAGACCTATGGGAAATCAATAAGATAGTTCGTGTTCGACATCCTGTAGTACCAAACCCATACACCATAATGAGCAAAATACCTCCAGAGTGCAAATGGTTTTCAGTGGTTGACCTGAAAGATGCATTTTGGACTTGTCCACTGGACAAGAATTCCAGAGATATTTTTGCATTTGAATGAGAAGACATCGAGACGGGCAGGAAACAACAGCTCAGATGGACAGTCCTCCTGCAGGGGTTCTCGGAAGCACCTAATTTGTTTGGACAGACTCTTGAAAGAATAATGAATGAATTTGAACCATGAGAAGGAATTATTGTTCAACAATATGTAGACGATTTGTTGGTAGCCGGGAAAACCCAAACGGAAGTGGAAAAGGCTGCTAAACTTTTTAGGAAAACAGGGATTAAGAGTGTCAAAGAGCAAACTTCAGTTTGCAGAAAAGGAAGTAAGGTATCTGTGGTACATCATAAGCAATGGTGGGCAGAAACTGAGTCCAGAAAGGATAAAGTCTAGCTCTCCTCCCATTGTGGGGTTCCATTTCCAATGGTTGAGGGTGGATAGGGAGGGGGGAACTCCAGCACCAGGGGTTTCTTCAGGTCCTGAACCTGGAGGGGTTAGGTGCTCACCCCTCCCCCCACCCACGCTGTCCCATGGCCGCCGCAGGGACAGCACACAGCACGTGGAGAGGAGGCGAGAGAGAGAGTTTATTGTTGGGGGTGTTACATTTATAGGTCTTGGAGGATTCACAGATTAACCAATTACAGGCTCAGGGGGTTTACATGAAACACCAATCGCAGGAAGGGGTTAACAACCAATAGGAAGGGGTTAAAAAGGTCCAATGAGAAGACTTCTTGATATCTTCTCAGGACATTCCTGAGAGAGATAACAACTGTGGTGGGGGGTCTTGGGAAGAAGAAAGCATGAGTTAGCAAAGAGACTACAAAAAGCCATTTTGAAACGTTTAAACAGTTTCTCATATAATGCAGATTTACTGCCACAATAAAGGGAATCCTAAACCTTCCCCTACCAATGACCAAAAAGGAAATAAGACAATTCTTGGGGTTGGTGAGTTTTTGTAGGCTGTGGATTGTAGATTGTAGTAGCAAAACAAAGTTCCTATATGAGAAACTAATGGATACAGTTGTAGGGGAATAGGTTAACATTATGCAGGAAGATGTCGCATGGAAGCATGGGAAATGTAGTCTTTGTATCAAGCCCCCGGAGAAGGACTCTATGGAGCATGCCCCCTGGAAGGACTCGCTAAGAGCTGTGGGAAATACGTGATGTCATGGGGGGTATATAAAGCCACATTTGCACTTGAATAAATGGATTTACCAGTTGCACACCACCTGGTTGGTCTGTGAAATCAGTGCTATAAATGGAACCCTGTATCAGGGACTATCAAACAGGTGTCAGGAACCAGTGGCACTAGGCTATTGGGATGTCTGCCATAGCATCCTCCTGGTTGAAATCAAAGGGAAGTGAAGAGCTCTTTGAAATATTGCGCGCACCAGTCACCTCTGGAAGGATAGGACAAAAGGAACAAGAATTGAAAAGAAATTGAAGAAAAAAGAAGAAAATTTGGCATTCAGTAGCCAGAGGTGAGCAACCAGGATGGGGGAAAGGAATTCCCATGAAATGAAACAAAACGCTGAAGCAACACACCAGTTTTTAAAAACATAAGAAAAAGATGTAACAGAAACTAAACTGCTGGCACTTTTAAAATGGATTGCTGTAAATGACCTGGGACTTCCACTAGCTGGAACCCATCAAATGAAATCTTGGCAAAGAATCGGCAAGACACTATATGAGAGAGCAAGTTCCGGAGATGCAGAGGCGTTTACAAACCTAGTTGCTTGGAGAGAAATGGTGAACACCTTAAAAATTTGCAGCAGAAAAACAACCCCAGCTGCAGCAACGGGTGCTGCTCCCCCTCTCCCTCCTGCAGCCCCTGCCCTCCAGGGTTTCCCCAGAGATGTGGCATGAAAATGGGGGTGCAGGAGGCCCCTCACTATGGGGGGTGGGGTGGGGTGGGGCGGGAGGGAGACTGCAGGCAGATTGGTGTGGTGCCGTTCTCCCGCTGCCAACAAAGGGAGGAACATGGCGTGACGGCACTCTCAAGGGGGGTGTAACTTTTTCGCCAGTGCATGGTCTGTGAGGACCTGCATGGTGCCACGCTGCTCGCGGCAGCAGGGGCTCTGCTCGCGGCAGCAGGGACTCCCCTTGCGGCGGCAGCCCCTGGCACCGCACGGTTTGGGAGGAGCCAGATGGCGCTGCGCCACTGTCTTTTTGCCGGCACGCAGCTAAAGAGGATCTTTTACCTTGCCCATGTTGCATGGTTGTTACGGAGGAGAAATCGGTGCACTCCTGCCGTGAGATAGCAGAGGAACCATGGGTTCATTTCTGCCGCATGACCGATGCGGGCCTGCCGCGGGACAGCCACATGGCAACGTGGGCACAGCCATCTTGCTCCCACTGCCGGGCGGAAATGGGACCTTCCCTTCCGCCACCACTGCCATGTTCTCGTATACCTCTGCATGAGGAGGAAGATGAGGAGTATAATGAGCCGATAGGCAGTGAGTTTATGGAGGACACAGGGAGGGAATCGGTCACGTCCCCTCCTAATGAATATAAGTGGGTGTGCGGGGGTGCTCCACAGGCACGGGGCCCCGGCAGGGAGAAGTTTCACGGCCCCAGCCAAGAGTGGACAGGCAGCAAGGCCGTGTATCTTGCCTTGCTGAGGAGGTCCCTGCGCAGCGCCGCCCGCACCACGCTGGAGAGCAGCAGGAGGCGGCCGAGGGGTGAATGGCAAGAGCCGAGCCCCAAACACCGCCGACTCGCCCCTGCCGAGTGCACCCACCCCACGTCGCTGCCATGGCTCCGCTCAGGGGCTGGCGGGCAGAAAGAGAAACCATCAGGACATGGAGGCGGAGTCGCTGCTTGGAGCCCGGTTCGGAAAGCCGAGCGGGAGGTCAGCACGGGGGGGGGGGCTGGGGCCGCCCTGGGGTGCGGAGCCGGGGTCTCTGGGCGCAACCGTCCTCGGCTTGCGGCGGGGCACAGGGACGGGACCTGCGCAGGTCCCACCGGCCCAGGTGGGGTGTTGGAGCCAGCAGTGCCGAGTCACAGGCACGACCCTGGCCCTGCTCCCACCCCCCCCTGCACTCATGGCGGGATGCAGAGACACGGTCTGGCGCGACCCTTCCCCCAGGGCAGCCTGACCGTGTGAGCACCCTGAGCCAGGTGGTCATGGAGACGATCCAGCCCCAACTGGAGGAGCAGCCCATACAGACACAGGGCCCTCAGTGACCACCAGCAGCCCCACTTCCAACTGGTGCCCATGGCCATGTCTGGAGCGAAGGAGTTCTCGGGGCTGCTCTCCACCCCCAAGCTGAGTTCAGCAGCAGAGGCCTCGCTAAGCCCTGCACCAGCTGGAATTCCCAGTAGCACAGCTCCCAGTGCATTCCAAGCCCTGCAGAGCAGGCTAGTGGCCAGCAGCACCCATGGCCTGCAGGCCCAGCCAGCCAGTGCCCTCCAAGGTGCTATGCTCTCCCAAACCACCAGTCATGATAAAAGACTTAATATCAGGACAATGGTCAGGACCAGTGGATCTCATGACATGGGATAGAGGATATGCATGTGTATCCACAGGTACATGATTAGGATGGGTCCCCTTGATTCAAAGAAATCCTTGTGAGCTAAAAGAGAACAGCGTAAGGTCAGTGTAACCTAGAGAAAGAAGAGAAAACAAATCGTAAAACTTAATTGGGCCCCTATAAAGACATAAAACCAGTTACCTCCCTTTTACCTTGTACAAAATTTATTGTGAAGCTAGTTAATTGGATAACACCTTTCTTGAGAATTTATAACTAAACTTAAGAAAAACATCTGTTGAATGTCTGATTTAACAATGTGTAATGTTTATGCTTGTGTATAATGAATATTCATGAAGTAGCTGGAAATAAATGTAGAACAACTGTCTTCTTTGGGTGTGACAGGCATTGGGAGTTGTTAAAACCCCTCCCTGATCACCCAGCGCTGAATTTGCTTTTATCATATAATAAATTCTAATTGGAAATCACCCAACTCTGGGTTTCTATTTCTCACAAAACTTGGTGACTCTGCCCGACGTGATACCCTTTGTGTTCTGAGAGATATTTAGTGCCTGGGGTAGGAGCGCGCCCGCTGTTTTTCAGCGACCTATTCACAGACCTAATATTTCAACAAGGACCAAGGGTAAAGCATGCATATGATAAAAACAAGGAATTAAAAAGCTCCCGGAGTGCTGCAGCAAAAGGCCCATAATTCTTGTGCACGAAGACCCGAGTGAGAACAATGGACTGTGAGTATCACTTCGGGGGGGGGGATAAAGAGGTCAGAGTGAATGAGTGTATGAGACGCAGCAACGCTGCGACACGAGAGCGGAGTCCTTCTAACCTCGTTTCTCTCTTCCCGCGAGGGAAACAGCAGGTGAAGGGACAAAGCGATTGAATTGATGAGTGGACCTCTGGGGTCGGTGGGAGTTTTTAAGAAGGGACCACAGTGTCGGTGAAAAATCCAAGAAGGGATCCCAGAGGGTTGGTAGGAAGGTAGGAAGACTTTAGAAGGGACCTCAGGACTATGGGGCAGGGAATTAGCAAATTAAGTTGCCTCAGGAAGGAAAGGAGCAGGCAGGCATTGCCAGATATACCCTTAGACAGTCCTCTAGGGGTAATGATCTTTAACTGGGAAAAGAGAGAGTACTAAAAATAAGGAAAAGTCAAAAATGATTCAGTTCTGCATGATTGAGTGGACTAAAGAAAAAATAAGGGGTGATGATATCTCTTGGCCTATGTATGGATCATTTGAGGGTTGGATATGCCAAACCCTCAACAGTTATGTAAACAGCAAGGAGCCGATAAACTCTGAAGAAAGTGAATATGCTGCTTGCTGGAAAGAGGAGGTTTGGCCAGAACCTACTAAAGTCTATAAGCTAACAAAAGAAAAACAAACCGAAAAGAAATTAACAGAAACCAAATGGGAGCCATTAGACAATTTACCTCCACCCTATAATCCACCCCCTCATCAACCCCTTTTACAACCCCCTCCACAGTCCCTTTCTTCCCAACCCGTTTTACAACCCTCTCCACAGCCCCTTCCATCACCTTCGTTACAGCCCCCCTTGGCTGCTGTTCCCACAGCACCTATGAGTTATTCTTCCCCTGTACAAACTCCTTTAACTACAGACTTCACTACCCTGCAAAATCATAAGAGTGAGAGCCCTGAAAAACATAAGACTTGGAAGAAGAGACGAACCACCCCAAGGGAAGTTAGAGCCCCTTTAGTAGAACAAGACAGCTCTAGTGAGGAAAATGAAGGGGTGCACTCGACACGAGAATTATACCCACTTAGAGAAGTGCCCTTGAGGGGAGCACAAGGGGGAACTGGGTTTGTAAATGCTCCCCTAAGTTCAAGTGAAGTACAGGCATTTAAGAAAGAGATGGGTAGATTATTAGAAGACCCCTTAGGGGTAGCTGAACAACTAGATCAATTCTTAGGACCAAATACATTCACTTAGGGAGAAATGCAATATATTCTGGGAATACTATTCAATCCAGAAGAGAGACAGATGATACGGATGGCAGGGGTAAGGATATGGGACAGGGAGAACCAATTGGGCCCCCCCGGGGACAATAAAATGCCCACTAATCCTCCCAATTGGGACTCTAATTCTGCCGCAGACCGACAACACATGGCAGATTATCGTACCTTAATAATAAGAGGAATTAAAGAAGCTGTGCCTCGTGGGCAGAATGTCACAAAGGCATTTAAAAGCCAACAGGAAAAAGATGAAACCCCGAGTGCGTGGCTAGAGAGACTAAGAAAAGACTTACAGCAATACTCAGGGATTGATCCAGAAACTCCAACTGGACAAGTGGTACTAAAGGCCAACTTTGTAAGTAATTCCTGGAACAAAATCTGAAAAAAATTAGAAAAATTAGACGATTGGCAGCACCAGGGGCTTGAAGATTTACTGAGAGAAGCACAAAAGGTTTATGTGCGAAGAGATGATGAAAAAGCAAAAACAAAGGCAAAAGTGTTAGTAGCTGCCATCCGAGAATCACATAAAGGTGTAGAATCAGATGAGAGGAAGAGTTTTAAAGGAGAAAGGAAAAAGGGGGGTCTGGGCACAGACAAACCCCAACGAACTGTCTCAAGGGGCCAAGAGTTTGCATGT
Source organism: Neopelma chrysocephalum (assembly GCF_003984885.1). Classification (NCBI taxonomy): domain Eukaryota; kingdom Metazoa; phylum Chordata; class Aves; order Passeriformes; family Pipridae; genus Neopelma; species Neopelma chrysocephalum. Next base: position 472,095 of record NW_020925185.1, read on the forward strand.
TATTATTGTGGGGAAAAAGGTCATTTAAAGAGAAACTGCCCCAAGAGACAAAAGGACATGAAACTGTTTGAAGAAGCCGAAAGGGATAATAAAAAGCCCTTGATAAAGTTGAGATTAAGTCCCCAGGACGAAGAATATGAATTTCTTGTAGATACAGGTGCAGATAAATCGTGTGTAATCAAAATTCCTCAAGGTTGTAGAGCCAGTAAGGACACAATTAGAGTAATTGGGGCAAAGGGAGAGGGATTCCCAGTGCCTTTAATAAAACAAGTCCAAATTGAGGGAGAAACCAAAATTACAGTGGGAGATTTGCTATTAATACCTGAAGCAGGTTGTAATCTTTTAGGGAGAGACCTACAAGTTGCCCTGGGAATAGGAGTTGTGCCAGAAGAAGGAGAAATGAAAGTTAAAATAATGACTCTCAAAGAGGGAGATGAGGAAAAGATTAACCCCAGCGTGTGGGCCTCAGAAGACCAAGTGGGAAAATTAAAGATAGACCCCATAAAAATAGAAATCATTGATCCCAACCACCCAATACAAATAAAACAATATCCTATTTCTCAAGAAGGAAGAGCAAAACTTAAACCCATTATAGACAAGTTATTGGCAAATGGAACTTTAGAAGTCTGTATGTCCCCTCATAACACCCCTATACTTCCAGTCAAAAAGGAGGACGGTACCTTTAGGCTAGTTCAAGACCTAAGGGAAGTAAACAAAAAAACAATTGCTAGATTCCCTGTAGTTCCAAATCCATACATCCTTTTGAGTTGTATTCCTCCTAACTATATATGGTATAGCATGGTCGACTTAAAGGATACCTTCTGGGCCTGCCCATTAGATGAAGGGAGCAGAAATATCTTTGCCTTCGAATGGGAAGATCCGCAAACACGGAGGAAACAACAATTAAGATGGACAGTTCTTCCTCAGGGGTTCACAGAATCCCCAAACCTGTTTGGACAGGCCTTAGAAAAACTACTGTTAGAATTCCCTAAACCCCTAAGAATAGAAATTATACAATATGTAGATGATTTATTGATTGCTGGGGAAAGTGAAGAGGGAGTCAGAGAAATCACAATAAAACTTTTAAACTTCCTGGGAGAAAAAGGATTAAAAGTTTCCAGAAAGAAGTTACAATTTGTGGAACAAAAAGTAAAATGTTTAGGTCACTGGTTAGATAAGGGAACTAAACGGCTAGATGCTGAAAGAGTGAGAGGAATATTGACCATAACCCCCCCAAGAACTAAAAGAGATATAAGAAGGTTACTGGGATTATTAGGATACTGCAGATTGTGGATTGAAGGTTATAGTGGATTAGTAAAGTTTTTATATGAAAAGCTTACCCAAGAAGTGGTGAAGTGGAATGACAAAGATAGTGAAAAGCTAGAAGAAATCAAAAGAGCTCTAACCAGAGCTCCAGTTTTGACACTTCCTGAACTGAAGCAACCCTTTCAGTTGTTTGTAAATGTAGAACAAGGAATTGCTTATGGAATATTAACCCAAGAGAAAGGAGACCATTGAAAGCCAGTAGCGTACCTGTCAAAATTACTAGACCCAGTCAGCAGAAGTTGGCCAGTGTGTCTGCAAGCTGTCGCAGCCACTGCTATATTAGTGGAAGAAAGCCGTAAAATCACCTTTGGAGGAAAGATTACAGTTTACACTCCCCATGCTGTACGAGCAATACTGAATCAAAAGGTAGAGAAATGGCTAACAGATGCTCGCATTTTACAATATGAAGCTATATTAATCCACAGTCCAGAATTAGAACTCCTAGTAACCAACAATCAGAACCCGGCCCAATTCCTATATGGGGAACCAAGCGAACTGCCTCAAATATTAGAGCATGACTGTTCAGAACTAATACAATTGCAAACCAAAGTCAGGGAAGATTTAGAAGTGGAATTAGAAAAAGGAGAAAAATATTTAGTTGATGGCTCCTCTCGATACAAAGATGGGAAGAGAATTTCTGGATATGCAATAATTAATGGGGATAGCATGACAATTGCAGAATCAGGAAAGCTTAGTTCAGCCTGGTCAGCACAAGGGTGTGAATTATATGCCCTCTACCGGGCTCTTGAATTATTAAAAGGAAAAAGAGGAACTGTCTACACTGATTCAAGGTATGTTTATGGAGTCGTGCACACATTTGGGAAAATTTGGAAAGAAAGGGGGTTAATAAGCACGAGAGGTAAATCACTAATACATGAAGAGTTGGTAAATCAAGTATTAGAAGCTTTAAGGAAACCCCTAGAGATAGCAGTAGTCCATGTAAAAGGACATCAAAAGGGAATATCATTCATAATCCGAGGAAATAACTTAGCAGACAAAGTGGCAAAAGATGCAGCTGAAAAGGGGGAAATAACCAAGTTACATATATTAAATTTACAACAGCCCGAAAAGTTAGAAATACCAGTATTTTCAGAAAGAGAGGAGAAAGAACTAACACGAATAGGGGCAAAGAAGCAGGAAGGGGGGTCATGGATCCTAGCGGATGGGAGAAAAGTAGTTTCTAAACCAATGGCACGGGCAATATTAGTGAAGTTACATCAGACCACTCACTGGGGAACCCGAGCTCTATGTGACCAGTTTTTACAATGTTATGGGTGTATAGGAATTTTCGAAATCGCTAAGCAAGTTACCAGCCACTGCTTGACATGTCAAAAAGTAAATAAAAAGGTTATGAGAAATACCCCTGTAGGAGGACGGAATATTGCATACCGACCCTTCGAGCGAATCCAGGTGGATTTCACAGAATTGCCACCTGTGAACAGATGGAGATACTTATTAGTAATAACTGACCATCTGACCCACTGGGTAGAAGCAATACTTACTCGGAGGGCTACAGCAAATTTTGTGATCAAAGTATTACTTGAAAATATAATTCCCAGATATGGAGTAGTAGATAGCATAGATTCAGACAGGGGAACTCATTTTACTTCCAAACTACTCAGAGAAATAACAATTGCATTAGGAATCACATGGAAGCCCCATACTCCCTGGCACCCCCAAAGTTCAGGGAGGGTAGAACGAATGAACCAGACTCTAAAGCAAGCCCTAACTAAATTGATGATTGAAACCCAGATGTCATGGGTTAAATGCTTGCCATTAGCCTTGCTACGTATCCGAACCCAACCCAGGGCAGACCTCGGTCTATCACCATATGAAATGCTTTATGGATTGCCTTATATCTGGTTAAAAGATGCAGTAGGTGACTATAACAATATTGACACCAAATTAAGACCATACATACAAACACTTACAAAAAGATTAACAGAAATAAGAGAGCGAGGACCCTTAGCCCAAACAGCATCATTCGATTTCAAAATACATAAAATAAACCCAGGGGATTGGGTCCTAATAAAAAAATGGAAAGAAACTTCTTTAACCCCATTTTGGGAAGGTCCCTTCCAGGTACTGCTCACAACAGAAACCGCAGTCCATACAGCAGAACGAGGTTGGACTCACGTGACCAGAGTGAAAGGACCTGTAGCTCCACCACCCCTGAAAGAGTGGACTGTGTCGTCAACGCCTGGGGACCTACGACTCAAACTCCAGAAAAACCTTTATGAATTCATTGTCTGAATGGAGGAGACATATTGAGGACTGGAATGAGTTATCCCCAGCACAGAGGAACTTAAAAGCCCGACAGGTATTTCCCGAAAGTTTTAGCATAAAACGTAACCTGAGATCCTGGTTTCAATTAGCCCCAGGACAAATTCTTGAGAGAAGGCGGTTATTTCATGGAAGGAGGGACCCATCCCCTGGCAGAGTGGAGGGGCAGGTGTATATATTACTTATCATCTAGTTAACCCAATCCTTGTGTTGGCTTGTGACCTTGAGAAAGAAGATTCCCTAATTCCTGAACCACCACCACCAAGTCGAATACGCTGTATAAAACACCTGGGGTCTCAACACGATGGTTGGGTAAAGTGTCAGTGTAAGCACTGTCACCGTATATGGTCCTGTGTAGCCTTTAACTGACATATACATTGCCCTGAGTGTCGTGACACACAAGGGGATCAACACCAATTCGAGTCAGTACAGATAAATAAGCTGTTCTGTGGGTGGGAATTGTTATTACCAGTAAATTGGGAGATATTTGAAATGGACTTGTATACAGCATTAGAATACAGTGCAAAGAAATTTGCTTGGGAAGTGGCCCAAATTGACTGTCCACTAGATGACTTTAATTTTATAGACCCCATGTAAAGAATGTCACAATGGCCAACGATGTCTATATATATATATATACTGATTAATTAGTGGAAATAGTAAGTTAGCTGAAAGAACACGGCTTTTTGCAAGATAAAGTGAACTTTTACCTGGAATCCGAAAAACTGGACCTTAATCAAATCAGAAGAACTAAAAGGGGCAAGACCAGGTTAACCACTGAACCTGCCACTGACAGGTTCAGTCACGGGCTGCAACCCTGTTTGGACATGGGCCATGGGGGTTTAAGTTATGCTGGACCCTTTTGGATACTCTGCTGCTTTTGGGCTCACATCCTGTCTGATGAATGTGCCAAATGTTACCAAACTACATGATATAAAGGCCGTATGATTCAAAGCTTAAGCTACCACTCATTTGTCAACAAAGTCTGCTATGACTCTAGACAACTGAACACTTGCAACACGGGTTCTCGGCAACTATGGGTAGCAAAAAATTTAGGAAAAGGGGGAACCAGGTTGGGACTTAGTTGTACTAAGGGAGAGGAATGGATTTGTTTCACTCAAGAAGCCATTGGGACATTTCTGACAGGGGTGGAATGCAGTATTTAAAAAGGGAGGAAATAATAAAACAAAAAGTGCAAACTACATTAAAAGGAACTACACAAGAAAAGCCTTCCAACATAGGTGATTTATACCAGAAATTAAAAGACAAACTAGGAGAAGATTGGCAACTCCCAGGGTATGGAACCAACCTATATATTGATCTAATGGAGCATATTATTCAGACCTCAGATTAATCTAAGTGCTGCATTTGTAGTGGACCCTTAATGACAGAAGAGTGGCCCTGGAAAGGGACTGACCTCACTCCATGGGAAATTTTAAAGTGGAATCACTTCCAGAAAGCATCAGAATCTAGGCCCCAAGGCTGGATTTTAACTTCTGATGTAGTCGGACAAGAATGCATTGAACGAAGAGGCAGGGAAACATATAGAACTAAAGTAGGAGAGTCCCCATGCCTATCAGTGAAAATTATAAATGCCACAGGAGAATTTTGGTGGCCAAAAGAGCCATTAGGTATTGGACTAACAATGTGAGTGCAGGTTGTACATGGTACGATGAAGCTCATAGCTGGTGGTGTAATAAAACAAACTGGAAAAATCCTTTTGAAAGCATAAAAGAATTGAAAATATACTGGGACCAAGCAAATAGTATCAATTTAGAATGGGTAACTCCAGAAGGATTATTTTGGATATGTGGAAAGCGAGCATGTACACAGCTCCCTAAAGACTGGAGAGGAGTCTGTACACTAGGTATAATCCAACCGGGGTTCTTCTTACTGCCCCCCGAAAAGGGTATGAATTTAGGTGTACCCTTGTACGATGATTATGGAACTATACACCGAGAAAAAAGAAATTACATTGGCGGAACCCAAAAGTGGTATGATGATGAATGACCTCCTGAGCAGATCATTGCTACTTACGGACCAGCTACTTGGGTCCAAGATGGGAACTAGGGTTATCGAACCCCCATATACATGCTAAATAGAATTATCCGCCTTCAGGCAGTTATGGAAATAGTAGCCAATAAAACAATTCAAACTCTGGATCGAATCACAAGCCAGCAGTCAAAAACTCGAGTAGCTGTGTATCAGAATCGACTTGCCTTGGATTATGTTAGCTGAAGAGGGAGGTGTGTGTGGAAAATTCAATACCTCAGATTGTTGCCTACAAATTGATGATAATAGACAGGCAGTTATGGACATTGCAAAAGATATTAGAAAACTGACTCACGTACCCATACAAAAATGGAACTCCATGTTAGACAGCACATGGTGGGATAACTTGTTAGGGACAGCATGGTGGAAGAAAGTAGGATTCTTCTTATTATGAGTTTTGGCCAGTATAATATTTTTACCATGTTTAATCCCTTGCTTCATTAGATTAATAGTTTCTGTTGTACAAGGAATGCAAATATCAACAACGCCAATAGATCCAAAGACTGCTCAAAGTACCAAAGTACTATTAGTCACCAAAACTCCACCTTCCCGAGATGAAGAAGATGTAAAATTAATATTGTCCAGATTAGAGCAAAAGACTCGAATCAATAATTGTACAGAACAAGGGGATGGATTGTGATAAACTAAAGAGCATGATTCGAGCGAAAAGGGAACAGCGTAAGGTCAGTGTAACCTAGAGAAAGAAGAGAAAACAAATCGTAAAACTTAATTAGGCCCCTATAAAGACATAAAACCAGTTACCTCCCTTTTACCTTGTACAAAATTTATTGTGAAGCTAGTTAATTGGATAACACCTTTCTTGAGAATTTATAACTAAGCTTAAGAAAAACATCTGTTGAATGTCTGAACTAACCATGTATATTATTTATGCTTGTAAATAGATAACAGTTATGTGTAAGAACATCTGTTGAATGTCTGATTTAACAATGTGTAATGTTTATGCTTGTGTATAATGAATATTCATGAAGTAGCTGGAAATAAATGTAGAACAACTGTCTTCTTTGGGTGTGACAGGCGTTGGGAGTTGTTAAAACCCCTCCCTGATCACCCAGCGCTGAATTTACTTTTATCATATAATAAATTCGAATTGGAAATCACCCGACTCTGGGTTTCTATTTCTCACATCCTTAAACAATATATATAAAGCACACTTTTATTATGGTTGGGGAGATGCAAGGGGGTTCCGCCCCCCCGTGCATGTCCGCTGAGAAAAGAAACAGCTTTTTATACAGTGAGTTTCAAAAATTATCTCTCATATACACTCTTTATGAAGTCTGCCTTATCTAAATAGACATTTGGTTGCCTAACTCCTATTCTTACTATTATAGAGTAGTTACATAAAGTTTTATCATTTCAAACAGCTTAGGTTCCTCCCACCCCTCCTTCTGTCTCCCTTGCAATGCTACGTGGTAAAAGTCTTTCCCACTTTCCTGACAGTCCTTTTATTTACCTAAGCTAGCTTTATCTTAATTGCCCACAATTTAGGCAGCAACCTTCTTTCAAGCAATTACAATTTGCAAAGTCACACTAACATAGCTAAATTTACTAACATAGCTACATTTTTATTTTATTTTGTTTTGTCTTTGTTTCAATCCCCCCTTTTCTTTTAATTATTGCAAATTCTTTTGCATCACCCTTTGTACAGTCCGGAGCACATGTACTTGTTGCGCTATAGTCTTGATTCTCCACCACATCCATAGATTGATGATTGTAAGGAGGAAAGCTGCCAGCATCAGAAACAAGGTCGGGTGAAACAGGAAGTTAAACAGCTGGGCTGCAGTGGGTGACTGTATATTGGTTGTTCCCAGAAATATGTTCCACCAATGATTTTCTCCAGTCTTTGCCACTTCAGTAATGATGTTTTTAATCTCTGCTGTGTCGTGTTTCACTTGCCACAGCATGCAACGTGAAGTAGCCTTTACCTTTTCCATCATTTTTTCTACATAAGGATGATAGAGCATTTTCTGGAGGATATTAATGTCCATACTTATTTGTAGTTTAGGCACTTCATGATATATTTATCCAAGATCAATTGCATAGAGGTCACAGGAGCAGTGTAACTAAAGTCACATCCTATTATTTTAGTAAAATTGCAAACACAGAAGTTAGTACCATTAGTTAATTCTTTACAATCATCAATAGTTATACTTGTGCAAGGTGTCCTGATGCAGACACATGCTTTACCTGCATAGTGTACTTGGGTCTGTGCCTGTGTATTTGGGAACATTTCAAAAGTACATGTACTATTTTCCGTATCTAAACATAAATCCTCCTTTTCTGCTACAACATTTTCACATATATATCCTAGTTGTTCTCTGGGTATACAGGCTTCTGTGCTGATAGTTTGCCATCTCCCTATGTCCCTGTCATAGCTTGCCCAGACATTATATCCCATGGGTCTAATTACTTTGTCCTGGTGTATTGTTCCTAATGCTAAGACAGGAAATATGGTCTGTTCTTTTGCCTCACGGATGGTAAGAACATATGCCTCTATCTGCTCCTGCTTTGATTTATATGTGAAGTTTACTAATTGCCACCATGCCTGATGTTCTTTCTCAAATTTGGTTGTGTTGTCATTTTCTAGATATGATCTCTTATTTCCTGAGGTAAAATTCCTGATGTTCCTTCTCTTATAACTCCTGCAGGTATGGATTGTATCCATTGCTGGGTTTGAATGCACGGTATTGCTATTGAGACATTTCCTTGTAAACCCCCCAAAACACAACCTGAAAATCTTCAGATGTGTGTTTAGCTAACAAGATCATCAAGTCTGTAGTAAGAGATTGTGTTTCAGCTATAGTCATTAATAATGATCTTAGTGGTACCTCCAGTTTTCCCAAATCAGAGGTTACAGTGCTGAGTTTAGTAATTAATATTTCCTGATCTATTGAATTTAATACACCTAGTCTTGATCCAAACCATCCTGTTAGATCTTTTTGTGTTCTTTTACGGATGGGATCTAGTTCTTAACCAAGCTCTCTATCCTTTAAGACTTTGGAGAATGAAGGGCTGAAAATCCCCTTTTATAGAGGATATGTTTGTTTGGATTTTAACTTGGACCTTTTTTTAGTGAATATATAGGGTCCAGGAGTAACTTCTGCTCATTAGATTGTCTAATTACATAAGGTCCTACAAGGGAAAGATTATGACTTCTTTCTGTGCATTCTGAGGGTGTATATGAGGAAGGAGTCAGTTTAGCAGAAGTCTGTGTTGTTGCTGTTGTTGTGGTGTCTATTATAAATTTCTTTGATAGTGCCTTGTCTCCTTTCAAAGTAGCCCAAAGACATACTACAGAAACTGATTTGTCTAATGTAAAGTTGTGCCAGCACTGATCGGACGCACAGACGGACTTACCAATCAGTTTTCCCTTGTTATATTCTATGGGTTCTCTTACAGTGATTTGAGTCTGGGACATTTGTTTCTCATGGTTGGGTATATTAATTCCTCTACATCCCATTTGTATTTCCCCAATTATTCCAGTTAAGGTACTAAGCCCATTCCTTTTCTTCTATTAATGTTTTAAATATGGTTCATTTTTGTGCATGACCACAGTGGCCAGGTTTAAATTAGAAATGTCTCTTCCAGACATACCAGAATATCCAATATAAGCCTGAGACCATGGTCAGTCTAAGGTAATGGCTTGAGCCAGAGTTATTATACTTATCAGAGTTCCAACGGTTAGTGTCGAGTAAACTTGAGGGTTGTTGGTCCTACAGGTTCTGACGTCCATGTTCCTCTAGGTGACTTCTTCACTTGTGAATAATGAATCCAGGTGGGCTGTTCTTTGATTTTGATTGCTGTGAAGGTCATCAGAAGCACTTGGTATGGTCCTTTCCACTTCTCATCTAGTGGTTGGCCTGAAAAAGTTTTAACATACACCCACTCTCCAGGGGAAATGTTATGTGAGGGCTGGTCTATTCCCCTTGAGCGAGTACTCATTACTTGTTTGGTAATTTCTGACAATTGTTTACTCAATGTGATCAGATATTCCCGTATATATCCTTCCCCAACTTGTATGAGGTCTTCTCCTTGATAATAATTCCCATAGGGTCTTCCATATAACATTTCAAAAGGACTTAGCCCTTCTTTAGTCTTAGGTTTGACCCTTATTCGCAACAAGGCTAGAGGTAAGGCTTGGTACCAATGCAGATTTACTTCTCATTTTCTCCACCTGATCACTTCCCTGTGGTTGATATGGAGTATGTAATTGTCAATCAATTTGCAGAATGCTGCTTATCTTTTAGTTATAAAAATGTAGTACTCTGACAACTTCTCGAGCCTTATTGCTTCCGGTCAGGAAAACTTCTAACCAACTTGAGAAGGTATCTTTTAGGACCAATAGGTATCGGTACCTCCTTTTCTTAGGTAATTCTGAAAAATCTATCTGCCAGTGTTGCCCTGGGAGGTTACCCTTGTCAATTGTCCCTATTTCTATTTTATTGGTTGTGTGAGGATTATTGTGCAGTGTATAAATTTCGTCCTATAATTTGTTTCTTTAGGTGTTTATGCAGTGCATTTGTCCCCAAATGAGTTTTGTTATGTTCTGCCTGTACAACTTTCTATAGTACCTTTCCAGGTATTACTACTTACCCTGTTTTTAAGTGGTATATATTACCTTTGAGTTGACCTTGTTGATTTTTATTAATTTTAAATTTTCTCTTGAATATGATACATTAGAGTTTACCTCTATGATTTTGCCATCTGGGATTAAGGATGCTAATCCTACCTGGCTGTTTTCTGCTGCCTTTTTCCCACTCGATCTGCTAATCGATTGCCTTTTTCCTGGTCCGTATCACCTTTTTGATATCCTCTGCAATGCATAATGGCAAGATTTTGGTAATTGAACAGAGCTTAAAGATTTCTTCAGCGTGCTTTATCTGTTTTCCTTGTGATGAGAGCTGCCCTCTTTCTTTCCATATTGCTCCATGGGCATTTACTACACCAAAAGCATATTTTGAATCTTTCCATGTATTAATGTCTTTTCCTTTTCGTAACTGCAATGCTCTGGTAAGTGCAATTATCTCTGCCTTTTGTGCAGAGGTGCCAGCAGAGAGTGCCTATGCTTCGATGATATGATCTGTGGTTGTTATTGCATATCTTGCTTTGCGGGTTCCGTTTTTCAAATAGCTGCTCCCATCGGTAAAAACCACATTTCCGCCTTAGGCAGCGCTGTATCTTTTAAGTCCAGTCGACTGGAATATGTTGCCTCAATTGTTTCTATGCAACTGTGATGCACTGGTTCCTCTGTAGTCGTTGAACTGGACAAAAAGGTGATTGGATTGTTGATGTTAAATCTGGAGGGCGAGAGCCAGTGACTCTCCATTCTAGCACTGCTGAAACCACATGTGATATTAGAACAGTCATCGTAAACTTTTTGTGCTTTTTGTATGTTTAGCACTGCTGTTGTTACTGCCTTCAAGAATCCTGGCCATCCTTTGCTTACTTCATCTAATTGTTTAGAGAAGTATGCCACTGCTCGACGATATGTTCTTATCTGTTGGATTAGGACTCCTAATGCAATCCCTTGCCTTTCGTGTGAGAAAAGCAAAAGATTTAGTCACATTTGGAAGACCTAGTGCAGGTGCTTGCATCAGTTCCTTCTTAAGTTGATGGAAAGCTTGCCTAGCTTCTCCAGTCCACACTAATTGTTTAATCCCATCCTGTAGAATCTGGTATAGGAGTTTGACTATCAGTCCATATTTGTAGATCCAAAGCTTACATCAGCCAGTCATTCCTAAAAATGTGCGAAATTCTTTTGGAGTCTGGGACAAAGGTATTTTACAGATGGCTTCTTTTCTCTCTGGTCCTAGTTGACGTTGTCCTCCTGAGATTTCATATCCTAGATAAATAACTTCTTTCTTGACAATCTGGGTGTTATTTTTGGATACCTTGTACCCTTTCAGTCCCAGAAAGTTTAATAAGCTTACGGTCCAGCTTTCACATTCATCTTGGGTCCTGGTGGTAATTAACATATCGTCCACATACTGCAAGAGGACCTTGCTGTCTGACAGTGCAGTCCATTTTTTAAGATCTTTTGCAAGTTGATTTTTGAAGATTGTGGACTATTTTTAAATCTTTGAGATAATACGGCCCAGGTGAGCTGGGATCGGCGACTTGTGTCCAGATTTTCCCACTCAAAGGCGAACAATTTTTGACTTTTAGGGTCCAAAGGCAGGCAGAAAAAGGCATCTTTTAAGTCTAGAACAGAAACATATTTATTTTTAGTTTGGTCAAAAGTGTATATGGGTTTACTACCACTTGGTGGAGATAGAGGATATTGTTTGTTTCTTACCAACTGTTCTGCGTTTAACCTTACTGTTTAGTTTTAGCTCTTTCTAGGGTCCCGTCGGCCCAAACTCCAGGGTAAAACTTGATTAAGGCTCGATGATGGCACTTCTCCCGATATTTGTAGCTGAATTAAAGCAAGACTTAAGATTACCATTAGTTTATTTTCTCTTACTTCAATTTGTATCTCGCTATTTTTAACTCAATTTTTGCATTCAATTTTTCTAATAAGTCTTGTCTTGAAAGTGATATAGGTGTATGAAGCATACGAAGGAATTTGTGCATACTTAAAATGTTTCATAAACGATACCTTCTGATGTTGACTAGTTTCTTTTATAACATTCAAAGATCCATTATTCATAACATTCAGTTCTTGATTTATCACAGAACATGATGCACTGGTGTCCACCAAAAACTCTATTTTATGTTTGTCTTTCTCCAGTTCCATTAAAACCAGGGGTCTCTGGAGTACAAACTCCCCAGTACTTCTGAAGAAGTTGGTGATGGTTATTCTTATCAGGCTTTAACACAGTTTGGGCTTATGCCCTGCCTGCTTTTAATACTAATTCCATTTCAGTTTCAGTTAAAAGCATCTAGCACCAAATCAATATTTTCTCAGTCCAGACCTGAAATTTTAATATATGTTTTAAACTTCTTTGCTACCCCCAACTGGATCATCTCTATATTTACAAGCAATATTTTTCTAATTTTCTAGATCTCCCATAGAGAAATTAACTTTAAGCCTTATAGGTCGACGGGTCTTGCTCTCACCCCACTGCGTGCTTGCCTGCTCAGGGGAGATAAGGATGGGGAAGGAGAAGCCCCTCCTCTTCCTCTTTCTCCGTCCCTCCCTTGTTGTCCTGAGGATGAGGACAACTTATTGTCCTCATCTTTTACCAGTCCTGAGGGGGGAACGGAAGCCCCCTCTTCCGCTATTTCATTTGCCCTTTCTCCAAAGGGACTTACATAATCATCAATTCCACTTTCTGGTTTACTGTTTTTATATTTGAAACACCTCTGTCCTATCATGGCCAGGCTTTGCGAATGAAGATTTGGGAAGGGCTCTACCCACATTTGCTACAAGCGCACTGGTGGCTAAAGAGGCCAATGCGAGATAGACAAGTCCAGTTGCAAAAGGCACAGCAGAAACACTCCTTGGATGGTATCAGCAAGACGCGATGCTTTCTGCATTGTCTTTTCTCCTCTAGAATGATCCTGCGTGCGTTCTCAAAAGAAGTAGCAGCGTTATAGATAGTGTGCCTCCAGGACTCCCAACTGGAGGCCAGAGTAGACCAGTGATGAAGATCAATATGGCCAAGGCTGAGATGTTGTTTCAGGGAGTCCTTGTATCTCCTCTTCAGGGCTCCTCTCTTGCGGCAGCCAGTGGCAAGTTCACCATAAAGCACAATCTTAGGGAGGCGGTAGTCCTCCATCCTGGAGACATGTCCTGCCCAGCACAGCTGTGTTCTCAGTAACATGACCTCAATACTTGTGATTGCTGTTTGTTCTAGAACAGACGTATTGGTCACATAATCTGACCAGTGGATGTTTAGGATTGTACAGAGACAGCATTGATGGAAGCGTTCTAGGAGACGCAGGTGGTGGCAGTAAATGACCCATGATTCGGACCCATATAAGAGAGTAGACAGCATGATGGCTCTGTAAACACTAATCTTTGTGCTTAAAGAAGACAGAAGTCTTCTATCAACCTGCATCTCAGGAAGCCTTCCATCATGCCCATATCACCATTGACGAATCAGAGCTCAAATCAGTCCAGCAGTTTAATTACCTAGGTAACATCATCTCCTCAGATGGTAAGATTGACGGGGAGATAGACAACAGATTAGCAAAGTGTGGCAGTTTGAGCCACGTTAGAAATCTAAAAATCCAATTTTCAGGCTTCTCCACCCCCTCCCACAATTTATGCCAACACTACTGAAGAGAAACTTTCAGGCCAGAGGCTTCTATAGGGGAAGGGGGTAATATATATACATTTATTTACACAAATAAATACTATACAAACTAAAGACAACTATAATATATTACATCTCTATCAATCAGTCCTTTCAAGCCCCTCCTTTAAGTTTAGTCCAGGAAAGAGCCTTTTCAAGGCTGGAAAGTAACCAGTCCCTCTGTGGGAGTGTTCTGGGTCTGAACGCTCCCCCCTCACCAAGTTCCAGTTGTTTGTTGCGGTCTCTCCTCCTCATGAAGTCTGAGAAGATAGCTTTGAGTCCTTGCTCTCCTGCCGCTGTGTGATCTCCCTCTCTCTCATACTTAGATTCATAGACTGCTGCAGTGTGGTTCTGCTTATCAGGTGTCCACGTCCTGGCATGTGGATTTCTCCTCAGGTTTTCGGTTGTCCTGCGTGGCAGAGATCCTCCAGGTCCCCTTTCTCTCTCTCTCTGGGGGGGGGGAGTCCATCTCCAATTTTGCTTGGGACCCTTTTCCCGAGCGCTGGGCCTACCTCCACGGCCCGTCCACTTGGCTCAGCTTCAATGCTGAGCCTCTCCTCCACTTTCCAGCAGAGGGAAAGGAAAAACCCCCCTCCACAGCTTAGCTGTAGAAAAGGAGGGGGGAGAAGGCTTGGCTACAAAAGCCTGCCTCTCTCCTCTTACCTCAAGTCAGGTTCAGGTGCTCACGTGAGTCTCTTCCCTCACTGCACACACTCAAAATGCTGCCTCTAACTCTGCTCTGGGCTAGGCAGAGCTGGGGGGGCTGCAGGGCTCCCCTCTCCCCCCCAGAGGGGAGAGAGAGGGAGCCCAGCCACCCCCTGGCCTTCCACACCTACATGCAGCAGACACCAACAGCAGAACTCTTGCCAACAGCTTCCGGTGGGCTGTGTATATATGATTTTGAGCAGAAGCGACCAACATGAGTGGTGATTGGCTCTTCAGGGAACACTGCCCTGGCACCCAATCACCTCTGAGCCCCCCTCTCTCGAGGGGGGGCCAATTTCAAACTATGACACAAAGGCATATAGAGCTTTCGGAAAAGTACATAAAAGAGTTTGGCAAAATAAACACCTGTCCTATAAAACATGTTGAATAACATCGTTTAAGTTTTCCTGTTCCCTCTCTTAGATTCTTTCATTCCAAAGTTAAGACAAACAGATTTCACGAGACCAGATTATTGCCACACACTCTCTGCCACTCTGGGTGTTCCCTCAAAGCAAAGAATATATCGACATAAATTACTTCATCTCATTTTCCTGCCTCTTGCTGTGCATAGCTAAATTTTTATTTTATTTTGTCTTGTCTTTACTTCACCCTCTAGGTGTGTTAGACCTTATATTAACTCTTCCTCAAAGCAGGAACAATCACCAGAAACAACAATTAATGAAACTTAACCAGAAGAAACACACAGTCAATAACTACTGCTAATTTATACTTACAGTTGAAAAGCAAAACAGAATAAATATGCAGAATGTGTGTGCATGAAATGCGTGAGTGGCGACCTCCAGCATGAATGGAAAAGTGTGTGTGTGTGTGTGAGAATTCAAGAACACTTGATATCAATGATACCTCTGATGCCTTAAGACCCTTTTAGTTTCTTATTTTCCTAATTTTGTAAGCTTTATGTTTTATAAGAAGTAGAAGTAGATTTTAGAAGCAGCAGCTATATTATATCCCTCACCCTTTAGCACCCTTTAGTTTACACATTCCTCAACCCTCTTACCCCATTCCATGCTCCCCATATCAAATCTACCCCTGAATTCAGCAGAAAATGTTTAGTCTTTTGTCAAGGCAAGGCCTATGCTGTTTACAGAACACTCATATCTTGGCCTGAACAACAGAACACAGTCAAGAACTGGGTGACCGTGTACCCTTTGTGCTCTGAAGATGGTGAAGATGATGAAGAAAAGCCCCCAGACCCAATTCCCAGGGGGTGGGTCAGGGGGTGGACCAGGGCAAAAGCAACGGGATGGACAAAACTTGGTCGGGCAGTATTATAAATTGTAACATCTCAGACATGGCCGGCGTGCACATCCTGTAACATCTATGCCTAGGCACAAATTAAACCCTTTCCTTATCTCACCCTCAATTAACTGCTCCGGAGTTTTTTTCCTTTAACACCATTTTAGGCATCACCTCAAATAAAGGCGCAATTATACAACAACACCTCAACCACACCAATGTCCTCAAATAGCACCTAAGGACAATATCCATACCCTAACACATTTCCCCTTAGAATCAAGTTGATGTTCTTCACCCAGTTACATAAATACTTTCAGATAAAAAGACTTACATAAACCATATTTATAAACCCTGAATAGTTGAAGGTTGCACAGTTAATAAAGTTATTTAATATATGACATAACCAGTTCTAATAAAGGCATGCCCACTGGAAGGACTCACTAAGAACTGTGGGAAATACGTGATGTCATGGGGGGGTATATAAAGCCATGTTTGTGCACGAATAAACGGATTTACCAGTTGCACGCCACCTGGTTGGTCTGTGAAATCAGTGCTATATACCGCCTCAGGAAAGGTTTACTGGGCAGAGTATTCCTCAGAAGAAATTGAAAAATTTGAGAAACTAAAGGAAGCCTCGACCCAAGCTCCAGTATTATCATTACCAGACCTAAAGAAACCTTTTGATCTTTATGTAAATGCCTCAGAAGGGACTGTGAAGGGAGTTGTCACCCAAGACTGTGGGGGGAACAGGAAACCAGTAGCTTTTCTGTCAAAGATGCTGGTTCCAGTAATTAGAGGATGGTCAGCATGTGTGCAGGCAGTAGCTGCTACGGCCATCCTTGTGGAAGAAGCGAGAAAACTAACATTTGGAGCAAAAATTAGAGTTCATACCCCACATGCAGTAAGAACGATTTTGAGCCAGAAATCTGGAAGGTGGATGACAAATTCCCGGATTCTAAAGTACGAAACCATATTAATACAGAAAGATGATTTAAGTATAACTACCAATTCATGTGTAGATCCATCACAGTTTTTGTATGGGCAGGAAACCATGGAAAATGAGGAAGTTGAACACAATTGTTTAGACATTATTGATTACCAGACAAAGATTCGAGAAGATTTGACGGATATCCCTATAGAAGGAGGGGTGCACCTGTTTACGGATGGGTCATCAAAAGTAGTAGAAGGAAAGCAGAAAAGTGGTTATGTGTGGCAGGAAGAATGTAATAAGGAATTATGGGATTTGTAGTTTTCCGGGCTCTCGTGCATGCTCAATGAGATACTTGATTATCATTGGTTGAGAGATCATGTGACATGTTTGAGTGCTGTATTTAAACTGTTGCCTTTTGTAATAAAACCTAATCTCGCTCCAGCACTCGACCAGAGTGCAGAGTGGGGTTCGTGCCTTGTACAACACCTCAAATGGCTGTTCGACAGGGACTACAGCAGGCTACTGGGAACCAGGAGCATTAAGCTCTGGGGTGCCTGTCCAGGGGTGTCCATTTCGTCAGAATCAAAAAGAAGAAAAGGAAGAATTCAGTATGCTGGTTTACCTCTGCAAAATGGGACAAAAAGGAAGAAAAAAGGACGAAAAAAGGACAATAGAGCTTCAGCACACAGAGGTAACCAAAAAACTCTGACGATATGGGAGGGAGGTATTCCCATCAGGAGAGGTTTTCTCCGGAAATTAAACAAACAGCTGAAGCTATCACCCATTTTTTAAAAGAACAGAGCAGCTACCCCCACGCCCACAGCCAGTGGGTTTCCGGTTGGATGGTGGGGGCTACGGGGGTGGCTGTGGCGGCTGTGCAGCCAGCCGTGTTGATGTTTACCGGGACCACCGCTGCTCCGACTGGGTTCACGGCGGAGCCGCTCGTGGTCACACCGCCCCCCCCGAGCTCGGAGGGGAGCGGCGCGGGGTCAGCAACTGGAGCTTCGGTTGCGGTGCCCACTGCCCGGGCGGCAGCATGGCCAGCGGGTGGTTTCGTTACGGAAGGATAGAAATGCTAGG
This sequence comes from Neopelma chrysocephalum, assembly GCF_003984885.1. Classification (NCBI taxonomy): domain Eukaryota; kingdom Metazoa; phylum Chordata; class Aves; order Passeriformes; family Pipridae; genus Neopelma; species Neopelma chrysocephalum. Next base: position 489,987 of record NW_020925185.1, read on the forward strand.
AGGGCCCTCAAATCAAGTATTTACTTCTCACTATTTTAAAATGCTGTTTAACAACATGCCATACACAACATGGAAAGCCAAACCTAAACAAGTAGCAAAGAAACAACCGGTTACAATTTCAGCTGCAGAAACACATAACCCTTTACACACAGTTGCTGCAAAAGCTTTGATAAAGCGAAGCAAACAAAGTCCTTCATACAACACAAGCCCAAAGATGCCCCGCAAAGCTCATCATCATCACCATCATCATGGCTAGGCTTCGCGAACGAAGATTTGGGAAGGGCTCTACCCATTTTTCATGCAAGCGCGTTGGTGGCTAAAAAGGCCAATACGAGAAAGGCAAGTCCGGTTGCAAAAGACACAGCAGAAAGACTCCTTAGATGGTATATTCTGCAAGGTTCGATTCTTTCTGCGTTGTCTTTTCTCCTCAAGAGTGATCCTGCGTGCCTTCTCAAAAGCATCAGCAGCGTTATAAATGGTCTGTCTCCAGGCCTCCCGATTAGAGGCCAGAGTGGACCAGTTATGGTGATCAATATGCCCGAGGCTGAGTTGTTGCTTCAGGGAGTCCTTGTATCTTTTCTTTGGAGCTCCTCTCTTGCGGCAGCCAGTGGCAAGTTCACCATAGAGCAGGATCTTAGGGAGGCGGTGGTCCTTCATCCTAGAGATGTGCCCTGCCCAACGCAGTTGCGTTCTCAGGAGCATGGCCTCAATACTCGTAATTGCTGCCTGTTCGAGAACAGATGTATTGGTCACATAGTCTGACCAATGGATGTTAAGGATTGTACGGAGGCAGCGTTGATGGAAGCGTTCTAGGAGACGCAGGTGGTGGCGGTAGATGACCCATGATTCGGAACCATATAAAAGAGTAGACAGCACTATGGCTCTGTAAACACTGATCTTGGTGCTTTTCTTCAAGTGTTTATTACGCCAAACTCGTTTATGGAGTTTTCCAAAAGCACTGTATGCCTTCGCTAACCTATTGTCTATCTCCCCATCAATCTTACCATCTGAGGAGATGAGGCTGCCTAGGTAATTAAACTGTTGGACTGAATTGAGTTCTGACTGGCCGATGGTGATGTGGGGACGGTGGGGGACTTCCTGAGGTGCAGGCGGATGGAGAACTTCTGTCTTCTTTAAGCTGACTTCCAGCCCAAAGAGCTCAGCAGCCTCTGCAAAGCAGGATGTTAAACGCTGCAGAGCTGCTTCTGTGTGGGCAACAAGGGCGGCGTCATCAGCATAGAGCAGCTCCCGGACAAGATGGTTTAGGGTCTTAGTATGGGCCTTCAGTCGCCTTAGGTTGAATAGGCTTCCATCAGTACGATATCGAATGTAGATACCGTCCTGATCATCGAGGTCTGCCGAGGCCCTTTGAAGCATCATACTGAAAAAGACTGTGAATAGGGTAGGAGCGAGAACGCAGCCTTGTTTCACACCATTCTTTATTAGAAAGGGCTCAGAAAGTGTGTTGCCATATCTGACTTGGCCGTGCTGATCCTCATGAAGTGAGATGATCATTTTAAGGAACTTGGGGGGACAACCTAAACGTTCCAAAATCTGCCAAAGACCTTTTCTGCTCACAGTATCGAAAGCCTTGGTGAGGTCGACAAAGGTTACATAGAGACCTTTGTTCTGTTCCCTACACTTCTCTTGCAGTTGTCTGAGAACAAATATCATGTCTGTGGTGCTCCTGTTGGCTCTGAAGCCACACTGACTTTCAGGTAGAATTTCTTCTGCTATAGCGGGTATTAGTCTGTTCAGGAGTATTCTTGCCAAGATTTTGCCAGCAATGGAGAGCAGAGTAATACCACGGTAATTTGAGCAGTCTGATTTAGTACCTTTCTTCTTATACAAGGTGATGATGACTGCATCACGAAGGTCTGAAGGTAGTTCGCCTAGTTCCCAACAGCGCACCACAAGCTCATGAAATTTAGCATGGAGTGCAAGGCCCCCATGTTTCCAGACTTCAGGTGGGATTCCATCAACCCCAGCTGCCTTGCCGATTTTCACCTGCTGTATGGCCTTGAGGGTTTCTCCTAGAGTGGGGGCAGTATCCAATTCGTATTTCACCGGTTGTTGTGTGATGGACTGAATTGCTGAGTCTTGTACTACACGGTTGGTACTGAAAAGAGTCTGAAAGTGTTCAGACCATCTATTCAGAATGGAGGTTTGATCTGTCAGAAGCGTTTGACCATCTGCACTGAGTAGTGGGCTTTGGACTTGGTATGTAGGCCCGTATGCTGTTTTCAGGGCCTCATAGAATCCTTTGTGATCCCCTGTATCTGCACATAGTTGAGTTTTTGCAGCTAGATCGGTCCACCATTTGTTCTGGATGTCACGGAGTTTCTGTTGGAGCTTGCTGCAAGCAAGACGAAAGGCTGTTTTTCTAGCGTGACAGGAAGGCAGTGCAAGGTGTGCTTGGTGGGCGGTTCTCTTCTTCCTCAACAATTCCTGGATTTCTTGATTATTTTCATCAAACCAGTCCTTGTTCTTCTTGAGGGAGAACCCTAAGGATTCTTCAGAGGATTGCAGGATGCTACTTTTAATATGCTGCCAAATTGTTTCGGGAGAGGAAACTGCAGAATCTGTGGAATGGTTATCAAGCTTAGTTTGAAGGTTTGCCTGGAATCTTTCTCTTACTGTGGCTGATTGGAGATCGTTAACTTGGAGTCTTCTCCTTGGGATACTGCCCCTCTTGGGTTTGAATTTGAGATAAAGGTTGAGTTTACAGCGCACAAGCCGATGGTCTGTTTGACATTCTGCGCTGGGCATCACGCGGGTATGGAGGACATCGCGGACATCTCTCCGTCGCACCAAGACATAATCAATGAGGTGCCAATGCTTAGACCTGGGGTGCATCCAGGTTGTCTTCAGACTATTTTTCTGCTGAAAGATAGTATTGGTGATGGTGAACTGTTGCTCCGCACAGAATTCTAGCAGAAGTCGACCATTATCGTTGCAGTTTCCAACACCATGCTTGCCTAATACTCCTTTCCAGGCTTCAAAATTCTTACCTACTCTGGCGTTGAAATCACCAAGGATAATGATCTTATCATCTGCGGGCACCTTTTGGGTAAGGC
>NW_020925186.1:0-1238 GCF_003984885.1 Neopelma chrysocephalum
CCCAGGCCAAAACCAGCACATGCACTCAGGCTCCTCCTGAATCTGGCAAAATGCTGCTCTGTGTTGCTCACGGGCAGAGCAGTGGAGTGTTCCCAGTGCAACCAGCACATTTCACTGGTTGAGGAACACACAAGGACACACCCAGAGAGAGGCTCAGGCACATTGGTGTGGACTCCTGCCCAAATTTGTGCTCCCACAGGGTTTCCTGTGGAACCCAGCTGCACAAAGTGCACACAAAGCAGGAACCCCCGTAGGAAAACAACCAACCCTGGACTCTGCTGAGGACACCTGGGGACAACACTGCAGGGCTGGGAAGGACAAGGCTCCAGGCAAGCCCGTGGCACTGTTTGTGTGCTCAGAGACTGAGCAGTGGGGGAGAAGTCAGAAGAGGCCCCAATACTTGCCTGAGGGCAGTGTTAGGCAGCACAGAGTCAAAACCAGCTGCCCAAAGCACACACGTGGAGAGGCAACAACCAGTGACCATTGGGGTGAGCTGAGGAGGGAGGGAAAGGCAATGACATGGCCCATCCTCATGCCCAGGAGTCCTTGGGTATCCACGGAGGATTGCTGCAGCTTCTTCTTGAAAACAGCACTTCAAACAAGCCCAGCAGAGTGATCCAGACTGACACATCACTTGCCTGCTCTGGATCCATCCAGCCCTGCAGCTGAGTCTACTCCTGACATTATTTCATTCTTGCCCTAGAAATCCTAGGGTTCAAACAAAGCCATCCTTGGGGCATGGACATGGAAGAAACCTGGAAACGAAAAGGCAGCAGTTTGGAAAGCAAAGCACAGCCCGTCCCATCAGCTGTGATGGTTTGCATTCAAGATGAAATTGTTACCTCTGCAAAAGCTGCCCCTGGTCCTGCAGCAGTGAAGGGCAGGTAGAAAAGGCAGCCCCAGCCCCTGCTGTCTCATCCACTTCTCTTGCCTCCTTCTGCTTGGGAACCAGGGGAGTGTGAAGCCCCTTCTCCTCCTCTTCCAAAGTGACATCTCCACTTGTGGCACATCTCAGGTGATTCTGGCTGTGTCCTGTGCTGGGCCCTGGAGCTTGCTGTCATGGCAAGTTGTTGGCTGTAAAATATGTGTTAGAGAGAGGCTGGAATGTGGCTCTTGCTTAACAAATTGGGAGAGAGACTCACTGGGCCAGGCTGTTCTTTGCAGCACAAGGAAGAACGGGTGGCTCCTTGCCATGCCTGGAGCTCCCAGTTCAGTAGTGACCTTGTTTGCTCTTATTC
>NW_020925186.1:1248-1719 GCF_003984885.1 Neopelma chrysocephalum
TTTGCTTCCCCTTGGCAGCAAGGTCCCACCACGGTCAGCCTGGTGGGGACCATGTGTCTCCTCTCCCTCTAAGGGACAGGCAGACAGGCACCGGGCAGGAACTTCTCCTCCACCAAGCAGGACAGACTCTCAGATGCCCCCGGGCTCCTGCACTGCTGTCCTCCACATGCAGGGACGTCCTTTCCCTCTTTTCACTCCTCCAATCTTTCTGCTCAATTCAAGCCTGGCTTCCGGGTTGGCTTTCCCAGCCCTGCAGACCCTCTCCAAGCTGTCCAAGTGGAAAGGAGTTTCTCAGCAGTGCAAGTGGCTGATGGCACAAGGAGACCCTTCTGCACTGACAGAGGAATGGGAGGTTGGGACAGCCTGCAATGGCTCCTCTGTTGAGCAGAACCATCTGGCACTGAAGCTACAGGAGAATGGGCACCTCAGCAAGGACAAGGATTGTGGGATTGCACTTCCCAGCAGAGCTGC
>NW_020925187.1:0-4819 GCF_003984885.1 Neopelma chrysocephalum
GAATTTCCCGCACTCTTTTATATCCCATAACCATGTGATCCCTTTACCCAATGGGGGCTGTGAACCTCGGCGCATGCTCCTTGGGCCTCTCTGCCCTGGTACATCCCTCTGTACCTCAGACACGCCCCTACATCACCCCCCTCTAAATTATTTAAGAGGATCACAAAAACAGTGCAAAACAACAGTGCAAACAAACATAACAGTACTTGTAAACTACCAAAGCTTGCAGTGACCCAGCACACTGCTTGCCTTGGCCTCTTATGCTTCTAATGTAAACCTTTTCAAAACCTTCTTATATTCCTAAGGGGTAGTGCAACTTGGAGAAAGAACTTTATTAACTTAAGGGCCTTGGCCTAACTGTGCAAACTTATAACTTTTATTAACTTGAGGGTTTTAAATAACTGGGCGTTCAACTTTATTAAGGAACGGGCTAAGCTTAGCAAAACTATCTTATCTTAAAGTGACCTTGTGGCTGAGGTAGTGTTTATTGTGAGGTGTCTTGTGTTTCAATATTTGTCCAGTCATACAGCACACATTCATTCACACATCATTCGCTCGACGGCCGTCTTACACTCATCATACACATACTCATGAATTTTTTATTGACTGCTTTTTGCCACAGTGGTCGTTCCTAAGGGTAAACCTGAAATGTAAACATAACTCTTTCATAACTTCTGCGTTACTATGGTTCTTGCTGATGTGAACGTGTACCTAGGTAGGGCCTGACACACCTGGAAGGAATCCATTTTAACTCTTTCCCTGCACTCACACAGGCATAGCCCCTCCCCCACGTCACAAGATCCAGTGGTCCCATCCACTGCCCAGAAATCAGATCCCTTACCATGACCGGTGGTTTGGGAGAGGCAGGCTCCTGAGGCCTGTGTTGCCTTTCGTACTTACTCTTTTCCGTGCTGTCACAATTTAAAAAATTGATAACATACATTGCTTTCCACAGCCGTTCTTGTGGGCTATCCAGGTTCTCCCCCTTTTTTTGTTTTTCAAGCATTTCTTTCAGTGTGCGGTGTGCCCTTTCAACAATTGCCTGACCGGTTGGTGAGTGTGGGATGCCTGTGACATGTGAGATTCCCCAGTCTGACAGGAAATCTCTTACCTTCTCTGAGATGTATGCTGGTCCGTTGTCAGTCTTTATTTGTTTTGGGGTGCCAAGGGTGGCAAAACAACTGAGCCAGTGTCTTATTACATCCTTGGCCTTTTCCCCTGTGTGTGCTGTGGCTGTTATATACTGCGAATGTGTGTCTACTGTTACATGTACATATTTCAGTCTGCCAAATTCTGGGATGTGTGTAACGTCTGTTTGCCAGATCTCATTAGCTTTTAACCCTCTAGGGTTAACGCCTTCCTGAGACGGCATGGGTGTGAGTTTTTGACAGTCTGGGCATGACAGGATGATGTCTCGAGCCTGATTGGTTGTTATTTGGAATTGTCTTTTTAGAGAGTGAGCATTCTGATGGAAAAATGAGTGAGACAATTTTGCTTGTTCTAAGACTCTGGGTACGGTGTTAAACATTGCTGCTCTGTCAGCTTCCCTGTTCCCATCAGCTATGGGTCCTGGCATGTCGGTGTGTGACCTTATGTGCATAATATAGAAATCAAACCTCCTGTGATTAACAAGAAACCAAATAGAACGCATTTCAAACAACAAATGGGGGTTAGAAACCTCTCGAAGAAACGAACTTTCAAGGCGCGATACCAAACCTGCAGCATAACAAGAATCAGTAACAACATTAACAGGTTGCTCAGAAAATTTCTCCAGGGCAATACAGATGGCAGCCAGTTCCAGAACCTGTACAGAACCTTGGTTCCTGGTCTGCACCTCCTGTTCCCATTGTCTGGTATCGGGGTTTACCCAAGTCACTGCAGCTTTTCGTGTTCTCCCAGATGCATCTGTGAAGACCGTAAGGCCTTCTACTGGTTCATGTTTGCATCTGGTTGTGGCTTTTAAAGGTAAATTACCTATTTCTGCCCACAATCTGTGTTTAGGGAGATGAATGGAAATATCACCGTCAAAGCCTGACAAGGCAGCTTGGAATCCCATGTCCTCAGCCAGCATCCAATCCAAATTGTCCTTCATAGCTGGAATGTAGATGGTAGCAGGGTCCCTTCCGTCCAGTTCCTGCAGTCTTGCTCTGCCCTTAATGACAAGCTTTGCAAACATCTCATTAGCAGTCCACACAGTTTTAGGTGGTGTATGGGGCAGAAACAGCCACTCTAGAATTCGCAGTGGGTCTTTTTCAGTCTGATCCCACTGGAACAAAACTGCAAATGGCTGATACCTGCTGGGAACGAGGGCTAGGCAGATTTGCAGTTCAGGATTTCTCCTTCTGCCTTGCCTGTCCTCTATTGCCCTGGCACAAATGTCTAACGCCTGTTTGGCCTCTGCTGTCAGAGCTCTGTTAGACGTTAGATTGGAGTCCCCTTTTAGCAGCTCAAACAAAGGGTGTAGCTCCTCTGTGGTTAAGCCTAAAACAGGCCTTAACCAGTTGATAGCCCCCAGGAGTTTTTGCAACTCGTGTAAAGTTAAAATGTTTTTTACCTCGAGCTGCAGTGGCTGTGGGGAGATTTCCTGCTGCGTGATCCTCCATCCAAGGTATGTCCAGGGCTGCGATCGCTGGATCTTTTCTTGTGCGACCTGTAAGCCTGCATCTTGGATAGCATGTTTTAGAGCAGTAACAACAGTTTCTAGTTCATTTTCTGTGGCCGTGGTAATTAAGATATCATCTATGTAGTGATAGATGATGGCAGAGGAGAAACGCTTCCTGATGGGATGAATAGCGTTTGACACCACTGTCTGACATATCGTAGGACTGTTTCTCATGCCCTGAGGGAGAACAACCCAATGGTACCTTTGCATAGGTTGTGCATTGTTCAAGGCCGGGATGGAAAAAGCAAACCTTGGCGCATCCTCAGGGTGAAGGAAGATGGTAAAAAAGCAGTCCTTTAAATCAATTACCATTAGAGGCCAGTTCGCTGGGAGCATAGAAGGTGAAGGCAGTCCTGGCTGCAATGCTCCCATGGGCTCTATGACTGCGTTTACTGCCCTTAAGTCCTGCAGCATTCTCCATTTCCCACTTTTCTTGGGAATGCAAAAGACAGGAGTGTTCCAGGGGCTAGTTGTGGGCACAATATGTCCTGCGTCTAGTTGCTCCTGTGCAAGCTTTGTTAATTGTTCCAGCCATTCCTTTTTCATAGGCCATTGGTCCACCCAGACTGGCTGCTCACTTTTCCAGACCAGCTTAATGGGTGTTTGGGACGGCTGACCAATGGCCCCTATTGAAAAACCTGGCTGCTTGCAGGAGGAATTTGCATCACTGTGCCAAACTGCCCAAGAACATCCCTTCCCCACAGTGTACAAGGAATGGGGGCAACAAAAGGAGCTATCTTGGCAGATTGTTCTTCCGGGCCCAGGACAGTGAGTACTTGGGCACTCTGTCTGGGCCTTTGTGTTCCTCCCACCCCCTGAATGGTTGCAGCTGGGCAAACAGTGGGCCAGTTAAGTGGCCACTCAGAGTCCTTTATGATGGAAACATCGGCTCCCGAATCCACAAGGCCTGTAAATCGATGCCCATTCACCTGGCATGTCATGAGCGGCTGTGTGGATGTTATGGCTGTTGCCCAGTAAACTTGTGGCGTTCCTGTGCTACCGAAAGCCCCTGAACCCCGCTCCCCCTCCCCTGCAGGCGGCTCCCCCTCCCCTGCAGGCGATGCGCTGTAGAAGGGGATTAGTTGGGCAATTTTCTGTCCCTTTGGGATGAAACAGGGGGGTGAAGGGGTCCAGGCCATGATCTGAATCTCACTATGAGAGTCTGAGTCTATCACTCCCGGCAGCACAAACAAACCCATTCGTGTAGTGGAGGACCTTCCAATCAATAGTGCATGAACCCCTGGGTTGAGGGGACCCCAAATCCCAGTTGGGATTAGCACTACCTCTGTGGATGTTATGAAGACAGAGTCCTGGTTGGATAGATCCAGCCCAGCGCTGGCTGCGGTGGAGGGGCACAAAGCGCTGGCAGGGGTGGGGGGGCACAGATTGCCGGCCTGTTCCCTTGTGTCGCATATGTTTGTTGTACCGGGGCGTGCGACAACGCCCCTCGTCTCCCGTTTTTGGGCACCCTCCTTGCTTTTGGGTGCCTACGGGGGGTTGCTTCTATGGGTCTCCTGGGACAGTCTCTTTGGAAGTGGTCGGGTGCACCGCAAGTGTAACAACCACTCCTGGGTCTGGCTCCCTCTTGCACTCTTAGCTGAGCACTCAAGGCTACTGCTAATGAGTCAGTTTGGTGTCCCACTGAACCGACCCCTTGGCAGGCACAAACCAGCTCTGCAATGCTGCAGCTCTCCCGTTTAGGAAGAGCCTGCAATGCCCTCTTACAGTCTGGGTTCGCGTTTTCGAAAGCCAGTTTCCTGCAAAGTATGTCTCTGGCTTCGTCACTTTCAATCTGCCTATCTAGGGCAGACTGCAGCCTGTCCAAGAATTGGGAGTATGGTTCTGTCGGGCCTTGCATTATTTGTGTGAATGACAAATTAGTGTCTCGGTCTGATGTGGGAAGTGTTCTCATGGCTCTCATAGCGTGCTTAGCTATCACCTCGTACACTTCCTTATTGTACCCAGATTGAGCATCTATAGACCGATAATTACCCTCCCCGGTTAGTTGGTGTGTGGTAACGCCTGCTTGTGGGTCAGTGGCATACACAGAACAATTCTCCCGAAAGTCGTTCAGCCACACGTTGTACTGTGTATTGGTAAGACTTATTTTTAAGATAGTCTTCCAATCGTGTGGCATGAAAAGGTAGGTAGAGCTTA
>NW_020925188.1:0-1753 GCF_003984885.1 Neopelma chrysocephalum
ATAGTCAATATTCTGTTTTATGGAAAGGTTTTAAAATTTTACTGAAGGAGGTGAGTAAGAGGTGAAGGACAACCTAAATTTATATTATTCCTTTTGCCATTATTATTAAAAATAGGAAAGAAGAAGAAGTGTTGGGGAAAATACAGGGAATGCTGATGCAATTATATGTGCAAAGCTACGTGCTTGCTTTTACTCTTGACATTTAGACCTCTGCTTCACATTCTCTTCTCTTCTACAGACTGGGACAGTTCATTTCAGTTGCATTTTCCAACTACTGACATCCATGTTCATTCCTAAATTCACTTCATACGCTTCCAAATCCTTAGGACAACATTCAGTTTAGACAAACCAAGAAAACTCTGGAGTGATTCCACTGCCCTCAATGTAATTACTCAGTGCTGAATTAAAGGCACAGGCGCGTAACTTAAGACACCTGTGTTTGGAGTAACAAGAAGAGATCAAAATCTCAGCTTTTATCATTAAATTCAATGTTTCTAGACCTTAATCTAAGACACATTTGTAGAGAGAGGTGATAGCTTCTTTTTAGATGCATTATTAAATCTTGAAGAAAATAAGTCAATTCTGGGCCTGTAGAACCCTGTTGGGGTCTTCCACTGGGTGAAACGGCCGTGAAGGTGGCAGCCAGATTTTTCAGGTGGTGATTAAGTGCTGTGGACGTCTCACCCAAGTCATCTTGCATTTCCTCTTCTGCTTTAATTGCACAAAGAGCCATTGACCTCATTTTGTGCCAGGACTGTACCAACAGTGTTTTCTTGGACTGCTCATGTTTCCTCCCAGCTCACCATCTAATACTAACCTGTGACTAAATATTAAAAAAAAAGTGAACTGTGAATGATTTTAAGGTGAGACAAGATTGTCACTGTTAATGGCTTTTAGGGGGGTACTTTTGAATGAGATGATCAATGGAGCGTAGAGGCGTGAGAAAGAAATCATATTAGGATGTGAAACCAGCTAGAGTATGGTACAATGTAACTTCATGGAACAAGCTCATTGTAAGGTCCATTGTGCTTTTTAGCAAGGCAACCTGATATCCCCTATTATAAGAGCTGAGTTCCTTCTTGGTTTTGCTACATATTGCAAGATAGATACATCTACCCTTGAAACACAATGGGAGAGGTCATACATAGGGGTGAGAAAGATGCTGGTGAGAGGAAGATTGTGTGGGCAGGGGTTACTCACCCCTTGCCCTACAGCAGGGCATGCGCAGACTGTTGCTCCCAGGTGATGAACAGGCGGGGTTTGGCTGCCACTCAGGCATCACCTTATACTGCATACTGGCCCTACGTGGTGTAATGTAGAGCTGCTCAAATGGGGTGTCAGGACTGCTGGGGTGAGCGATGCTCATCCTTCACTCGAGACTGTTGCTCCGTGGGGACGCCCGCTAAGCATGGGCACTGACCAGCTGCTGCAGATCCTGGCAGCCCTGGCCTGTCTGTGTGGGTAAGCACAGTTTATTGATAGGAAGCAACTGAGAAAGCAAATGTTTTATATCCTTTTTTGGAATCCTTTTAATTCCCTTTTTTCTAGTTAATACTATAATAAAAGCTGTTCGTAGTATTGTATGAATGCCAAGCGATAAAGCAGTTTTTTTGTATTTTTTTAGCTTTTGATTCTCTTTGCAATAAAAGATTTTTTGTAGTGTTTGAATGTCTGTTGTGCTTGTCTTTATTCTGGGCATGTATTCAAATGAACTAATACCTGGGGGCACAGCTCTTTGGGACAGGAGACGGGC
>NW_020925189.1:0-424 GCF_003984885.1 Neopelma chrysocephalum
GTAAAAAACCAAAGGCAAATGTACATACTGAGATACTGCCTGAAGGGGTGGCTTTTCTGTGGTAGCTCCTACCTACTTATCTCTCATCAACAGTGACCTCTTACCGGCAGGGTCCCTGAAGCACTGGACTGTCTGTTAGAAGGTGGCAGACCCCCTGGAAAACACAAGAAACAAAGCATGTGCACACATTCACCACAACACCTGTAAAAGACCATCTACTTCTGTCCTGGAGTCAATGCTCACCTTGCTCACCAGTACTCACCCGGATCACCTCCCCTCCGGTGCCTAGAGCCTCCTGGGCTCAGGGCTCTGCATCTGAAAACAAAGAAAAACCAAACTAAGACAAGAAAATCCTTAACACATCAAGTAAACATGGAGCCAAAAGCCACATCTTTGTGCTGATGTCAGGTGATGACCCACCTTC
>NW_020925189.1:524-1847 GCF_003984885.1 Neopelma chrysocephalum
GTGGTAGCTCCTACCTACTTATCTCTCATCAACAGTGACCTCTTACTGGCAGGGTCCCTGAAGCATTGGACTGTCTGTTAGAAGGTGGCAGACCCCCTGGAAAACACAAGAAACAAAGCATGTACACAGATTCACCACAACACCTGTAAAAGACCATCTACTTCTGTCCTGGAGTCAATGCTCACCTTGCTCACCGGTACTCACCCAGATCACCTCCCCTCCGGTGCCTAGAGCCTCCTGGGCCGAGGGCTCTGCATCTGAAAACAAAGAAAAACCAAACTAAAACAAGAAAATCCTTAACACATCAAGTAAACATGGAGCCAAAAGCCACATCTTTGTGCTGATGTCAGGTGATGACCCACCTTCTTGTTCTGCTCCTGCCCTCTGTTCTGTTCAACTCTGCTTTACACCCTGTCCCTCTGACATGGTAAAGAAACCCTAACCAAAGTCACCCAGATAGATGGGGAGAGCTGAAAGAGTCTCCCTTCTCTTCAGGCAAACCACCCAGGGTCACTGCCTGCAGCCAAAGACTGCAGCTGTAATCACACAGAATATCTGGGTAAACGAGAGACAAACTTAAGTGGCACATCTGAAAAGTCAGTGGATGCCTTCACAGGCATTTAGGGGGCTCTTCCCAGACACTGACTACTGGGATCTTACTGAGTATGGTGACTATAACCTGGGCTGGATTACTAGAGTGGCCACGACCTCAACCCTATATTGGGCATTCCAGTTCTATGGGAAAACATTTTTCAGGAGATTACAAATGGAACTAATTTTTGTGTTTGTAACTTTACTAAAATAATAGGCTGTGATTTTAACTATACAATTCCAATAACTACTGGGCAATTAACTGAAAATGACTATTCATTGTATCGTGATGTACCTAAATTACAAATAGGGATGGATATCAGTCTCTTCCAGAAGATGCTTGAACACCCAGATACAGAAAAGATAGAGCAAGTAGGAGAACATCATCAGTGGGATATTTTTCTGGGATACTCCCCCATGGCTTCTCAAGTGTTCCATTTCCCAATACATCCAATCTTAGTATTGGTGAGTGCCGTTGCATTGTTATCATTACTCAATTTATGGCTGTGGTATAAATTAAGTACCATAATCAAAAGAGTGCAGATTGTGAGTAATTAAGTAATTAATTAATTATGAGTAATTAGGCACGAGCTGGCTTGTTCCCAACGTTGAATAGACAAATACCTTGCTGTTTAAAGATACAAAAGTCTCCGAGCAGTTTTTCGGCATCACAGCCCAACTATTATCAAACACTGCCACTGTAACCCCTAAACCGTCACCCAGCGCCAGATC
>NW_020925189.1:1857-4273 GCF_003984885.1 Neopelma chrysocephalum
CTCCACCGTATTTGATTTTGGTCCTAGGTCGATGCACCAGCCAAAGAACGACGGCCCTTTTTGCCCAGAAGGAGGGGCCTGACCTTCCGGTTCTCACCTGCCCTTTGTGCAACTCGCAAGGCTCTACGCGCGCAGCCGGGGCTCCTGGCCTTGGCGCCTCCGGTCTGGAAGGAATCCTCGAGCGTATGCATTTTTTGCCCCCGGACGGCTATTGCGCCAGCCCGTGAATGACGGTCCTTTTGGCCCAGAAGGAGGGGCCTGACCCTCCGGCTCTCGCCTGCTCTTTGTGCGTCGCGCTCGGCTCTACGCGCGCAGCCAGGGCTCCCAGCCCCGGCACCTCCGGTCTGGAAGGAATCCTCGACCGTATCTGATTTTGGCCCTCGGCCGGCCCCGGCCCCCAGCCGGCGCGCCAGCCCGCGAACAACGGCCCTTTTCGCCCAGAAGGAGGGGCCTGACTCTCCGGCTCTCACCTGCCCTTTGTGCAACTCACACGGCTTTAGGCGCGTAGCCGGAGATCCCGGCCGTGGCGCCTTCGGTCTGGAAGGAATCCTTGACCGTATGCAATTTTAGCCACAGGACGGCAGCTGCGCCGGCCCGCGAACGACGGCATTTTTTGCCCAGAAGGAGGGACCTGACCCTCTGGTTCTCGCCTGCCTTTTGTGCGTCTCGCTCAGCTCTACATGCCCAGCCATGGCTCTTGGCCTTGGCTCATCCGGTCTGGACGGAATCCTCGACCGTATGCAATTTTAGCTCCCGGCCAGCTGGCGCGCCCGCTCGCAAACGACGGTCCTTTTTTGCCCAGAAGGAGCGGCCTGGCCATCCGGCTCTCACCTGCCCTTTGTGCGCCTCGCTCAGCTCTACATGCGCAGATGAGGTTCCTGGCCCCGGCGCCTCAGGTCGTGGAGGAATCCTCCACCGTATTTGATTTTGGTCCTAGGTCGGTGCACCAGCCAAAGAACGACGGCCCTTTTTGCCCAGAAGGAGGGACCTGACCCTCCGGCTCTCGCCTGCCCTTTGTGCACCTCGCTCGGCTCTACGCCCGCAGCTGGGGTTCCTAATCTTGGCACCTCCGGTCTGGAAGGAATCCTCAACCGTATGCAATTTTAGCCCCCGGTCGGCCGGTGCGCAAACCCGTAAACGACGGCCCTTTTTGCCTAGAAGGAGGGGCCTGACCCTCCGGCTCTCGCCTGCCCTATGTGCGCCTCGCTGGCCTCTACGCGCACAGGCATGGCTCCCGGTCCCAGGTCCTCCGGTCTCTACGGAATCCTCGACCATATGCAGTTTCAGTTCCAGGTCATCTGGCGCCCCAGCCTGCGAAAGACGGCCCTTTTTTCCCAGAAGGAGGGACCTGACCCTCCGGTTCTCGCCTGCCTTTTGTGCGCCTCGCTCGGTTCTACACGTGCAGCCGGGGCTCCTGGTCTTGGCGCCTCCGGTCTGGGAGGAATCATCAACCGTATCTGATTTTGGTCCTTGGCCAGCTGGCGCGCCAGCCCGCGAACGACGACCCTTTTCGCCCAGAAGAGGGGGCCTGACCCTCTGGCTTTTGCCTGTCCTTTGTGCACCTCGCTCAGCTCTACGCACGCAGCCGGGGCTCCCAGCCCCGGGGCATCTGGTCTGGGAGGAATCCTCCACCATATCCCATTTTGGCCCTCGACCGGCCCCGGGCCTCCCAGCACGCCAGCCCGCGAACGACGGCCCTTTTTGCCTAGAAGGAGGTGCCTGACCCTCCGGCTCTCGCCTGCCCTTTGTGCGCCGCGCTGGGCTCTACGCGCGCAGCCGGGACTCTCGGCCTTGGCGCCTCCAGTCTGGAAGGAATCCTCGACCGTATGCATTTTTTGCGCCCGGACGGCTATTGCGCCGGCCCGCGAATGACGGCCCATTTTGCCCAGAAGGAGGGACCTGACCCTCCAGCTCTCGCCTGCCCTTTGTGCGCCTTGCTCGGCTCTACGCGCGCAGCCAGGGTTCCCAGCCCTGGCACCTCCGGTCTGGAAGGAATCCTCGACCGTATCTGATTTTGGCCCTCGGCCAGCCCCGGCCCCCAGCCGGCGCGCCAGCCCGCGAACAACGGCCCTTTTCGCCCAGAAGGAGGGGCCGGACCTTCCGGCTCTCACCTGCCCTTTGTGCAACTCGCACGGCTTTAGGTGCGTAGCCGGAGATTCCGGCCATGGCGCCTTCGGTCTGGAAGGAGTCCTTGACGGTATGCAATTTTAGCCACAGGACGGCAGCTGCGCCGGCCCGCGAACGACGGCCTTTTTTGCCCAGAAGGAGGGGCCTGACCCTCCGGCTCTCGCCTGCCCTTTGTGCGCCTCGCTCGGCTCTACGCCCGCAGCTGGGGTTCCTAATCTTGGCACCTCTGGTCTGGAAGGAATCCCTAACCGTATGCAATTTTAGCCCTCGGTCGGCCGGTGCGCAAACC